>NC_064761.1:44838142-45103142 GCF_011397635.1 Epinephelus fuscoguttatus | reverse complement strand
GTGCCCTGAAAAGACGACGCAGCGTCACTCTGGCGTTTGACTGCGCCTGTCGCCTGGAGGTGGAGCTACATGGCGAAGGAACAACGTCAGGAAGTTTCTGCACCGAAAAATAAAACACAAGAATTAAAACTGATTTTATTTTGATATTTTTTAATTTCAGATGTTTTGTTAAAAACCAAGATGTGTTGATGTTGTTGTTCTACAGACCTGTTCGAAAGAACAACGACATCAGAGAAACACTTCAGTCAGGAGTTTTTATGGTAACAGAATGTTTATTAACACGTGAACGAATGAATGAGAATGTGGGAAGTCTTTGGTGATTAGACCCCGTAGAGATGGTTTGATTTAAGGAGTCTGAAATGACGCTGACAGCAGCAGAAGAGAGAGCAGATTTAAAATGTTGCAGTGGCATCCTGATTGGCTGAGAGATCGTGACAAAGTGTGATGGGATAACTAGAGGAGAGAACAGCCACAGTCAGCTGATGAGAGGGAGCAGTGAGGTGAGGAGAGTGGGGTGGAGAGAATATGAAAGGGTGAGCACGAGAGAGGTCTTCCTGATTGAACTTACGCTGAGCTTCATGTTAACATGTTGACTTCCTGTGACGTTGTTCTCTGCTTTGAGGCTTCATCAGGTGGTGTGTCCCAGGTGTGTGTCGTATCATCTCGTTCACGATAACACTGGTATCACTTTTAATATGATATGAAATATTCATATCATGATACTCACGATATTTTGGCTTGTTGACATATTGATGTCATACTGTTACCCACGGCAACATCAAGCATGGCTGAGAGCTAAATCCTGATGGACTCCTCTGTGGTTCCAGTAAAAAGAGGGGCAGCTTCAGTAGTGTGGAATAAAGTGTGGCGTCCTGAATGTTTTCCTTCTCTTAGCGCTCAGAGGGAACTCATTCAGCGGCTCCTCTGGCAGCAGCACAGCGTCTCTCCCTCTCCTCTCTGATTCTGTCACAAACCTTTGCTGATGGAAACCTACGTGAATAAACTCCATATATGTGACTGTCTGCTAACAGCCTGTCACAGGTTACAGCCTGATGGTTAGAGGGGATTTATATATATATATATAGATCCCAGGGGACATTTGTTTAAATGTGTAATTAGTGGTAGATTTGATTTAGTTGAGCTATGAATATTGTGACAGAATCTGAATCTGACTCTGAGTTACTGTTGTTGTTCACAAACTAAAGAAATGAAACATCATTTTAGTTTTTACTGAAGATGTGAAGCAAACTGTGAAACTACGTCACTGATTCTGTTGCAGTTCTATCTTCTTAAATTAATAATAAAATATTGTCAAATGGTCAAGAAAATCGTTATCACAAAAACACCCTGAAATATCCTGATATTATTTTAGGGCCATATCGCCCAGCCCTAAGGTCCCACTGTGTTTCATGCTGCCAGTCCTCCCAGTCACCTGCAGCAGCTTTTTGCAAGACAATATTCAATATATTTCATTTAAAATAAAGTGCTGCGACACTCAGAAATATAAATGTAGAAAAGTTACAATATAAATCTGACACATGTTTAAAGAAGACGACAACATGAGAAACATGAGCAGTGAACGTGTTTCAGACGAAGAGATCAGATGTTTGATTTCTTCGTGCCGTGTTCGGCTGTGATGTCACAACTTCTTCTTCTGTTGTCACACGTGTTTTTGATCCGTCAGCTTCACGGCGTCTCTCAGTTTGTGGGTTTTGGATGATCACCTGATGCTTGTGAGTGACTGCAGCTCTGCGTCTGATTGGCTCGTCAGTGAGTCTGAACATTAAACACGGTTTATTGTGTGAAACATGAAACACACTGTGTGTGTGTGTGTGTGTGTGTGTGTGTGTGTGTGTGTGTGTGTGTGTGTGTGTGTGTGTGAGATCATTCCCATTGTGTTCCTGGAAGTCGGACGTGCAGCTTCAGATGTGGTTTGCAGAGAAACACGCCTCCTCTGGGTTTTTTTTGGTGGTATTTTGGACCAATGAGGCGTCGGCGTGGCGTCAGCAGGGAGAGTTTCTGTCAGAGCCGCTCCTCCAGTTATTTTTACATTCTCTCCTCCTCGTGTCTCAGCACTTCATCATGCTTTCTGCTCCCCGCTCATGCATTTTAATGTCTGACCCACATTTCATCTGCACACACACACACACACACACACACACACCAGGAGAACTTTGAAGTCCTGGCTGGAGCTCAGTGAGGAGGAGGAGGAGGAGGAGGGGGAGGAGGGGGAGGAGGAGGAGGAGGAGGAGGGGAGGGGGGTGAAGAGCTGCAACCTTTCACTGTGTTCTGATGAAACTGTTGGTGAGCTGCAGAGAGACGAGGTCAGATCAGGAGACGAGCAGTGCGTCGCTGCAACAAACATCACAGTTCATCTCTCTGAGTTAAAGGTCCACCTGTTAGCTTAGCTTAGCATCCAGGCCTCACAGTCATGGAAAACCTGGAAGAGTCAGGGAATTTCACAGTCTGATTTTCCAGGCCCAGAAAAGTCCTGGAATCAGCAGAAGTCTTTAATTCATTAAACTCCTGGAATTTTGTTGTTGTAGTAAAATAAATGTGTAACCTAACGTTGAGTTTGTTTTCTGTCAGTTAGCCGTCGACTCATCTGCTGTTTGATACAAAAGAAAGACGTGCCTCATGTCTCTCCTCAGGACAGCCTTCACTCTTCAGATGTTACGTGTACATGTGACAGCGTGGTGGCGTCTGTTACAGGAAGTGAGACTCTCCTGCGTGTGTGTGTGTAGAAAAGTAACGTAACCTGCCGACACAGCGACACACACACTTTTTCAAAATGAAAATTAAATTCTGTAAAAGTCTTATATTGTACCTGTAGCGCCCGCTCTGCTCTGCGTGGAGGTGCGGCCCACGTAAATGATTAATATTACAAATTAAAGTTTTTGCAGCCAAATACAATCAAAACATAAATTTCTTTTTCTGTCCATTAGAAACATTTTCTTCAATAAAACTTGAGATAAACAGACTGAACACTTTATGGTCACTCAAACAGACGCTGACAGAGTTTTACTGTCAGAACACAATTTGCATTAAAAGGTACGTGATACATCCCATAATATCACAGGTTATGTTCCGGCAGAACTCGACATGTCGCACAAGGTTTAAATCACAGTAATATTGCATCATGGCTGAGGGGCGGTCACAACATGGTGCTGTGGTGTTTCTGCTCCTGAAGTCCTGAAACGTGTCAAAACAAACGAACGAAAAGATCCAGTGACGAGAAATACATTCAGACAGCGAGCCGAGTGAAGATATCGTCTGCAGACATTTATATAAGAATTGTATGAAATAAATAATCAGCTCCAAACACACAGAGACTCAGATCATTAATTATGAATGAGTGAATGACTTTATTTCAAACCGAAGTAATAAAGAAAATAAAAAATAAAAACAAACAAACAGCAGTGTCCGGACAGAAGCAGGTAGAAGTGAAACTTAACGTCCTGCCTCTTTCTGACATTTCTTCTTTGATTCAAAATTATTTCAACAAATTCTCAAATTTATTTGCAACTGATATAAAACTGTGTGCGGTCTGTTCACCACCCAGCTCAACATATAAGAAATAAACCCAGTTTAATCTGTTAATGAACTCTGCAGTCGTCTGCTGCTTCAAACCATTATTATTATCATTATTATTATTATTATTATTATTGTTATTGTTGTTGTTTACTATTTTTATTGTTGTTGTTGTTGTTGTTATTTTGCTGCTGAGTGTTTTTAACAGAATCTTTGTTCAGTCTGGAGATTTAATTTCCTGTAAATCAGAAATCCTCTGATATGGTGAAACAAACTGAATCGACTGACTGTGATGATGTCACAGACTGACAGATAATTACATCATGTTTTATTTCACTCCTTCATCACTGTTTAAGACAAGACATGTTTATTTCTTCAGCACATTTTAGCATCTCTACATCAAATATCAGAAACACACTTTATAAAAGGACATTTAAATACAGTTTATTAAAGAACGAGAGAAAAGACATTTAAAAACAGACTGATTCAAGTTCCGGTGCAGCGTAAGAAACGAAAAGATGTTTTTGCACATTTAGATTTAAAAGAAGAAAGAAAAATGAGGTAAGAACAGTTTAGATATGCAGCAGAGGGTGTGTAAAAATAATATTAAAGTTTATTTATATGTCAAGTTTCATACAATAAATGCAGCACAAAGTCCTGACAATAAGGGCAGTATAAGCTCTGAGTGCTTCACATGAAAACAGACATAATGACCATAGAACAGACAAACAAGGCGATTTAATATAAAAGGACATTTGAAACAGTTTAAAACATGAGAGATTTAATTTTCTGTTTTATATTTTTGAAATAAATACCAGTCAATCATTGAATCAGTCCACTGATGGTCACGCAGCTGATCGTCACGCAGCTGATCGTAACGCAGCTGATCGTAACGCAGCTGATCGTCACACAGCTGATCGTAACGCAGCTGATCGTCCCGCAGCTGATCGTAACGCAGCTGATCGTCACACAGCTGATCGTCACGCAGCTGATCGTCACGCAGCTGATCGTCACACAGCTGATCGTCCTGCAGCTGATCGTAACACAGCTGATTGTAACGCAGCTGATCATCACACAGCTGATCGTAACGCAGTTGATCGTCACGCAGCTGATCGTCATGCAGCTGATCGTCCGCTGATCGTCCGCGCTGATCGAGCTGATCGTAACGCAGCTGATCGTCACGCAGCTGATCGTCACGCAGCTGATTGTAACGCAGCTGATCATCACACAGCTGATCGTAACGCAGCTGATCATCACACAGCTGATCGTCACGCAGCTGATCGTCCCACAGCTGATCGTCCCACAGCTGATCGTAACGCAGCTGATCGTCCCGCAGCTGATCGTCACGCAGCTGATCGTAACGCAGTTGATCGTCACACAGCTGATCGTCACGCAGCTGATCGTCACACAGCTGATCGTCCTGCAGCTGATCGTAACACAGCTGATTGTAACGCAGCTGATCATCACACAGCTGATCGTAACGCAGTTGATCGTCACGCAGCTGATCGTCATGCAGCTGATCGTCACGCAGCTGATCGTCCCGCCGCTGATCGTCCCACAGCTGATCATCCCACAGCTGATCGTAACGCAGCTGATCGTCACGCAGCTGATCGTAACGCAGCTGATCATCACACAGCTGATCGTCACGCAGCTGATCGTCCCGCAGCTGATCGTAACGCAGCTGATCGTCACGCAGCTGATCGTCACGCAGCTGATCGTCACGCAGCTGATCATCCCACAGCTGATCGTCACACAGCTGATCGTTACGCAGCTGATCGTCACGCAGCTGATCGTCCCACAGCTGATCGTCACACAGCTGATCGTAACGCAGCTGATCGTCACACAGCTGATCGTAACGCAGCTGATCGTCCCGCAGCTGATCGTAACGCAGCTGATCGTCACGCAGCTGATCGTAACGCAGTTGATCGTCACACAGCTGATCGTCACGCAGCTGATCGTCACGCAGCTGATCGTCACACAGCTGATCGTCCTGCAGCTGATCGTAACACAGCTGATTGTAACGCAGCTGATCGTCACACAGCTGATCGTAACGCAGTTGATCGTCATGCAGCTGATTGTCACAGAGCCGATCATCCCACAGCTGATCGTCATGCAGCTGATTGTCACACAGCTGATCATCCCACAGCTGATTGTCATGCAGCTGATCGTAACGCAGCTGATCGTCATGCAGCTGATCGTCATGCAGCTGATCGTAATGCAGCTGCGATTTTAAAATGATTTTTAAAGGAAAGTTCCAGTTCGTGTCGATCAGACCTGAAAACACTGAAACAGCTGTGGTGATGATTTCAATAATCACATGATGCTGTCACGTCTGCACGATCAATAACATCTAAACATCTTATGTTTGCCTGTGATGGATGTGAACGATCAGTTGGAATCTGAGTGTGATGGTTGGACGTCAGAGTTTTTCTGAAGTGACTGATTTAAACATTAAAACAGTGGCGGCAGCTTCAGGAGGTCACAGAGCTGACCTGCATCACAGATCAATATCATATTTATTTATTAATAAGCTCCTGTTTGTTTAACGTGTTGACGTTCAGTCACAGGAAGCTGATTTAAACTCCGTGTGGGATTCTGGTATTAAAAGTTATTTTCCTCCATCATAATTTGAAACTGAGTGTGGAAACAGACGCAGATTATTTGTGAGTGTAAATATTAATCCGTAGTTTATCTGTGAACTCTCGCAGAGATTAAGGACGAACAGCAGATTCGTGTTGATTCTGTTTTGTGGTCTTTCTGATTTGATGAACACGATGTGTTGAACGTCATGAACAGACGAGACGGCGTGCTGTCATGTGATCAGTCAGTGTGTGAAGGTCAGACTGTTACATGACCATAAAACAGGTTCACATGTCTCAGTCTGATGACATCACACATTCATCATCAGCTCTGACGTCTCTGTGTCCGTGTTCATGCTGAGGCTTCACCACATGAAGCGCCGTCCCAAACCAACCAATGAGGAGAGGAAGTGCGTCATAAAACGCTCCGACTGCGAGCTGACGGTCTGCAGCACAGAGCTGCGTTCACCATGACGACGCTCCGCACACATAAAGTTCCCCATCACAAACACAGGACGGTTTGAGACGGTATGAGTTCAGACAAATTAATTAATCTGAAAACAATCAAAATAGCAAACTGATGAAAGAAATGAAAGATGATGTCATCAGAGACTAAACGGTGACTCAGCTCAGCAGCAGGAAGAAAAGACGACACAAACACACGTGACGATGACACAAAGGAATGAGAAAATATAAATAAGGGTTATGAAGGGTTGATCTTGGTGACCCTCCTCTGGTCTGTGGAAAACTGCTCCGACATCTTTCCTCAAACATCACTCAGACTTGATTCCACAAAGACTCGCAGACATGATGCGACGGGTCACAGAGAGACGACAGCAGCAGTTTAGTTGTTGGTGTCAAACATGTCTGCAGCTCAGCGGGCATCTCTCCACCCAGCGTCTCCTCCACCTGCTGATGACGTCAGCTCAGATCCTACGTCACGTTAGAAACGTTGATATGACACGTATGAAACGTCCAAATGTTACGTATCTGTGGTTTGTAGAAATACCACATTTTCCTCTGGTGAGCGTGCGGGACAAAATGTTAAACTGTAGTGTGACATCATAGTGTGACATCATGGCGTGATGCTGTAACCTGACGCAGCCTCACATGTGGCAGCTGTCGGGGTCTGTACTCCTTTCCTCCATCTTGGCTCTGATTGGTCCGTGGGGTCCTGGTGGAGGGACCTGGAGGTTTGTGGAGCTCAGAGCAGATGGTGACCTTTGACCTTTAGAGACAGAGTCAGGTTACACGAGGGTCCTCTGAGCCCTGAGCGCAGACTGTCAGGCTGTCAGTCACATGGTCACATGACATGTGTTTCCTACAGAGTGTAACTCTTATTTCTCGTCTGTAACGACTCATCAGGTGATGAAATAAGGTTTGATTTGAATAACTGAAGAATAATAATGATCATGTGCCGTCGCTGTCTGGGATGAATTTTAAATATTTTGTTACAGTTTGTTTAACTCTGACTTCCTGTCTGACAGAGAATCTGAACCAATCAGAGGACTTTATTTTGTTGAATCAAACTGCCTTTGGGGAACGTGAATGTGTTCAGACTTGATTTTTCATGTTCCTCATGTTCGACATGTTCCTCATGTTCGACATGTTCCTCATGTTCCTCATGTTCGACATGTTCCTCATGTTCCTCATGTTCGACATGTTCCTCATGTTCGACATGTTCCTCATGTTCCTCATGTTCGACATGTTCCTCATGTTCCTCATGTTCCTCATGTTCGACATGTTCCTCATGTTCCTCATGTTCGACATGTTCCTCATGTTCCTCATGTTCGACATGTTCCTTATGTTCGACATGTTCCTCATGTTCCTCATGTTCGACATGTTCCTCATGTTCGACATGTTCCTCATGTTCCTCATGTTCGACATGTTCCTCATGTTCGACATGTTCCTCATGTTCCTCATGTTCGACATGTTCCTCATGTTCCTCATGTTCGACATGTTCCTCATGTTCCTCATGTTCCTCATGTTCCTCATGTTCGACATGTTCCTCATGTTCCTCATGTTCGACATGTTCCTCATGTTCCTCATGTTCGACATGTTCCTCATGTTCCTCATGTTCCTCATGTTCCTCATGTTCGACATGTTCCTCATGTTCGACATGTTCCTCATGTTCCTCATGTTCGACATGTTCCTCATGTTCCTCATGTTCCTCATGTTCGACATGTTCCTCATGTTCCTCATGTTCGACATGTTCCTCATGTTCCTCATGTTCGACATGTTCCTTATGTTCGACATGTTCCTCATGTTCTCATGTTCGACATGTTCCTCATGTTCGACATGTTCCTCATGTTCCTCATGTTCGACATGTTCCTCATGTTCGACATGTTCCTCATGTTCCTCATGTTCGACATGTTCCTCATGTTCCTCATGTTCGACATGTTCCTCATGTTCGACATGTTCCTCATGTTCCTCATGTTCGACATGTTCCTCATGTTCCTCATGTTCGACATGTTCCTCATGTTCCTCATGTTCGACATGTTCCTCATGTTCCTCATGTTCGACATGTTCCTCATGTTCCTCATGTTCCTCATGTTCGACATGTTCCTCATGTTCCTCATGTTCGACATGTTCCTCATGTTCCTCATGTTCGACATGTTCCTTATGTTCGACATGTTCCTCATGTTCCTCATGTTCGACATGTTCCTCATGTTCGACATGTTCCTCATGTTCGACATGTTCCTCATGTTCCTCATGTTCGACATGTTCCTCATGTTCGACATGTTCCTCATGTTCCTCATGTTCGACATGTTCCTCATGTTCCTCATGTTCGACATGTTCCTCATGTTCCTCATGTTCGACATGTTCCTCATGTTCGACATGTTCCTCATGTTCCTCATGTTCCTCATGTTCGACATGTTCCTCATGTTCCTCATGTTCGACATGTTCCTCATGTTCCTCATGTTCGACATGTTCCTCATGTTCCTCATGTTCCTCATGTTCGACATGTTCCTCATGTTCCTTATGTTCGACATGTTCCTCACGTTCGACATGTTCCTCATGTTCCTCACGTTTGACATGTTCCTCATGTTCCTCATGTTCGACATGTTCCTCATGTTCCTCATGTTCCTCATGTTCCTTATGTTCGACATGTTCCTCATGTTCCTTATGTTCGACATGTTCCTCATGTTCCTCATGTTCCTCATGTTCGACATGTTCCTCATGTTCCTTATGTTCGACATGTTCCTCACGTTCGACATGTTCCTCATGTTCCTCATGTTCGACATGTTCCTCATGTTCCTTATGTTCGACATGTTCCTCACGTTCGACATGTTCCTCATGTTCGACATGTTCCTCATGTTCCTCATGTTCGACATGTTCCTCATGTTCCTCATGTTCGACATGTTCCTCACGTTCGACATGTTCCTCATGTTCCTCATGTTCGACATGTTCCTCATGTTCCTCATGTTCCTCATGTTCCTTATGTTCGACATGTTCCTCATGTTCCTTATGTTCGACATGTTCCTCATGTTCCTCATGTTCCTCATGTTCGACATGTTCCTCATGTTCCTTATGTTCGACATGTTCCTCACGTTCGACATGTTCCTCATGTTCCTCATGTTCGACATGTTCCTCATGTTCCGTATGATTCGACATGTTCCTCACGCTCGACATGTTCCTCATGTTAAACATATGTTCCTCATGTTCCTCATGTTCCTCATGTTCGACATGTTCCTCATGTTCCTCATGTTCGACATGTTCCTCATGTTCCTCATGTTCGACATGTTCCTTATGTTCGACATGTTCCTCATGTTCCTCATGTTCGACATGTTCCTCATGTTCGACATGTTCCTCATGTTCCTCATGTTCGACATGTTCCTCATGTTCGACATGTTCCTCATGTTCCTCATGTTCGACATGTTCCTCATGTTCCTCATGTTCGACATGTTCCTCATGTTCGACATGTTCCTCATGTTCCTCATGTTCGACATGTTCCTCATGTTCCTCATGTTCGACATGTTCCTCATGTTCCTCATGTTCGACATGTTCCTCATGTTCCTCATGTTCGACATGTTCCTCATGTTCCTCATGTTCCTCATGTTCGACATGTTCCTCATGTTCCTCATGTTCGACATGTTCCTCATGTTCCTCATGTTCGACATGTTCCTTATGTTCGACATGTTCCTCATGTTCCTCATGTTCGACATGTTCCTCATGTTCGACATGTTCCTCATGTTCGACATGTTCCTCATGTTCCTCATGTTCGACATGTTCCTCATGTTCGACATGTTCCTCATGTTCCTCATGTTCGACATGTTCCTCATGTTCCTCATGTTCGACATGTTCCTCATGTTCCTCATGTTCGACATGTTCCTCATGTTCCTCATGTTCGACATGTTCCTCATGTTCCTCATGTTCCTCATGTTCGACATGTTCCTCATGTTCCTCATGTTCGACATGTTCCTCATGTTCCTCATGTTCGACATGTTCCTCATGTTCCTCATGTTCCTCATGTTCGACATGTTCCTCATGTTCCTTATGTTCGACATGTTCCTCACGTTCGACATGTTCCTCATGTTCCTCACGTTTGACATGTTCCTCATGTTCCTCATGTTCGACATGTTCCTCATGTTCCTCATGTTCCTCATGTTCCTTATGTTCGACATGTTCCTCATGTTCCTTATGTTCGACATGTTCCTCATGTTCCTCATGTTCCTCATGTTCGACATGTTCCTCATGTTCCTTATGTTCGACATGTTCCTCACGTTCGACATGTTCCTCATGTTCCTCATGTTCGACATGTTCCTCATGTTCCTTATGTTCGACATGTTCCTCACGTTCGACATGTTCCTCATGTTCGACATGTTCCTCATGTTCCTCATGTTCGACATGTTCCTCATGTTCCTCATGTTCGACATGTTCCTCACGTTCGACATGTTCCTCATGTTCCTCATGTTCGACATGTTCCTCATGTTCCTCATGTTCCTCATGTTCCTTATGTTCGACATGTTCCTCATGTTCCTTATGTTCGACATGTTCCTCATGTTCCTCATGTTCCTCATGTTCGACATGTTCCTCATGTTCCTTATGTTCGACATGTTCCTCACGTTCGACATGTTCCTCATGTTCCTCATGTTCGACATGTTCCTCATGTTCCTTATGTTCGACATGTTCCTCACGTTCGACATGTTCCTCATGTTCGACATGTTCCTCATGTTCCTCACGTTCGACATGTTCCTCATGTTCCTCATGTTCCTCATGTTCCTCACGTTCCTCATGTTCCTCATGTATGAGCATATAACTCCCATGTTGGCCTCTCTTCATTGGCTCCCTGTCCAGGTCAGAGCTGATTTTAAGGTGCTGTTAATGACATATAAAACTTTAAATGGTCTGGCACCTTCTTACCTGACAGAACTCATTGATTTTTATTTGCCCACGCGGTCTCTTTGCTCTCGGGGGAGTGGTCGTCTGTGTGTCCCATAGGTCAGAAAGAAGGCTGTCGGTGAGCGGGCGCACTCACACTGTGGAACAGCCTGCCTCTTGAAATTAAACAGGTTTGCTCGATTGAGGTCTTTAAAGCAAAGCTTACGACCCGCTTGTTTATTGCTGCGTACGTGTTGAGTCTTAGCTAGCTTGCTTTTTCTTTTTTCATGGTGTCCTGTTTTAAATTGTCTTTGTGTTTTTACTAGTGTTGTGTATGTTTTTACTAAATGCACCTGTACAGCACTTTGATGTAAAGTGCTCTACAAATAAACGTATTATTATTTATCCAGAGGAACTGTTGTGATAAAGACGATCAGTGAAGTGTAAGTAACTAAACATTACAGCCCAGAGACAAGAGTCACCTGAGAGAAGCTCCTCCCACTGCATGTCTGTCATCCAGGTGCTCAGCTGTTTAGTCTCTGCTCTGTGTGTGTGTGTGTGTGTGCGTGTGTGCGTGTGTTTTAACAGGATTAGCCTGCAGCAGCTCAGGTGTCTCCTTAACAGGATTACTGCGTCCTCCTGAGTTCACTGACGGAGCGTTAATCCCAATTATCCACCGCCGCAAACAAAAGAAGGTGTTTGTTTGTGGATGGAGACACAGAGGGGAGGGATTCAGGGCGGGTGGTGTTTAACACCCCCGCCTCCACCTCCTTCAGGTGGTTCAGTGTAACCAAACACACACAGCGCTCTCTGTGATCTGGCTCCCGATTGGTTCTCCTGCAGGTGGGAGGGGCCTGTTGCTGCAGGTTCAGGTCCCGGCGGTCCAACTGTGAAACATCAGCGCCGTCCTGACCTGCTGCCAACGTGCCCTCGAGTACGCTGAAGTGATTAACTCCTTCATCTCCTGAGAGGCCGTTTCCTGCCCGCAGGATTCAAACCTGCTGCTCTTCTTCTTCACTTCCTGTTCCTGTGTGACCGCAGTTCATCCTGCAGCTCAGCCGCTCGCTCACAGAGAGGAAAGATTATTGAACTAAAGAATAATTTTCATGTTAAAGATCATTTTCTGGATGTTTCAGGCAATCGCTGTAAAAAAAAGTCGGAGTGTTTTTTATTCTTATTGTTATGTCTAGAGCCCGACCGATATGGATTTTTTGGGGCCGATGCTGATTCCGATATTATGGAATAAAAAAACCTGATAACCGATATATCGGCAGATTAAATTTTTACATTTTTCAATTTAAAAAAACCCGAAATACCTGCTCTTGATGGCTTAAATATAGTTGAAACACTCGTTACAAAGATATAAATTGAAGGAAGAACATTTTACTATTTTCAAATACTTTTATTACCAGAAACTGTGTGGAACAAGCAGCATATGAACAATTTGAACACAAAATAAATCAAAAATATGATGTGCAAAAAGGCAGCAAACCTCTGGGAAATAAAATAATCATGCAAAGTCTATATGAATTAAGACATTCACATGTATGTTCACAGCACCAGAGTTCTTCTTATTATTGCCAATTTAACAGAGGTAGGTTACAGTGCAAAAAGTAACTCAAGGACATTATTTCTAAGTAAAACACCATATTCCCTGCATTTTATTAGTGATGAAAATATAAGTGTTAACATCGGCGTCAATCGGCCAACTTTTGGCCAACTAAATCGGTTGGGCCCTAGTTATGTCAGTTATTGATACATCACAGTCGCTCTGATCAGAGCACAGAGAATTATGTAGAAACAAGACTACTGTAAAAATATAAAACAAAAAACAGGTGCATTATGTTTCAGTGTTTAACACTAGCATGTAAAATATTTCAAAATATAGAATATGTTAAATATGTTCAGATTGTAAAGTTTTAGAAATATAAAGATATGTGTGTATTATGCTACAGTGAACAACACAGCGTATACACACAGAAGTAGAATGAGAAATATGTGCTTCATATTTTAAATATACAGTGGAGTGATGTTGTGAGTTTAAATCAGGATCATGATGTAAACTACAAAATGACATTAGCATAAATGCCGTTCTGCAGGATGTCTGTCTGTGAAGGGTTTTGGGAAAACTGTTTATACGAGATGAAGACTATATATTTTTAATTAATATAAAACTTCCCATAGACGTTTTTTTTTTTACAAGAATTTCTCAGATTTATTTATTTAAAAAAAAAAATTGAACAGTGACCCAAACGGAGACAGGGAGTTTAATAATTAAATACAAACTGTATAATCAAAGAGAGTCTGACAGGAAATGGAACATTTTCACACTGTAAATCAAACTGTAAATCATTATTATCATTATTACTATTATTATTAGTATTATTATTATTTATTATTATTATTATTATAATTATTCATTAGTATATACAAATAAAGCTTTGAAAAAACAGATTTACAAAACAGAAAGATTAAAGTTTAAGAGCGACATTTTTAATTTAACCCTGCGGCAGATGGACTCACTGCTGAACCTGGTCTGATGTGAATCTGAGAGTCTCCGACCTGAAACCTGATCTCCACAGAGCCTTGTGATCCAGACTCTTCAGGGTTAAAGCTGCAGTTGCTAACTTTGTGTCAAATTTCTATTTGAATTCAGTTTTATTTATACAGCCCAATATCACAAATCACAATTTGCCTCACAGGGCTTTACAGCATACGACATCCCTCTGTCCTTATGACCCTCACAGCTGATCAGGAAAAACTCCCCAAAAACCCTTTAACGGGGAAAAAACGGTAGAAACCTCAGGAAGAGCAACTGAGGAGGGATCCCTCTTCCAGGACGGACAGACGTGCAATAGATGTCGTACAGAACAGATCAGCATGATAAATATTCAGAGATTAATTTACTGTCAGTATTTTCACACAGCTTATCATGAGAGAGATCATCTGTTAAAAATCACAGAACAACCCATCAGAGCTGAGGAGGCTGTGACACAGCTGTCAGTCACTGCTGACGCACGGAGGTCAAACTGTCAAAGCCATCAGCGCCGATCAAACATGAATCAACACTATTTGTTATTATTTGTCTCCTCAGGTGTTTTCACAAACAGATTTTACGACTGTTCAGCTGTAACATGAGAGTCTGTGACCCGGCCGCCATGTTGGAAGCAATCCAGCTGAAACAAAGCCCCGCCCACCAGACAGACCAACGTCATCATGTTACGGCTGAACAGTCACTGCAGTATGTTGAATATCAGCTGATCAGACGGGATCGATTGGCAGCTCTGACTCTCAGCTGATCGCTGAGTTTTGCATCAGTAATCAGCAGTGAAGGTCTCATTGTCAGTCAGCTCCACAATGTGCTGATGAACGAGGTGCACCTGAACTCACCACAGAGATTATAGAGGCTGACCGGACCCTGAACTCACCATCGAGATGTTCACAGTCACATCAGGAGTGGTTCATTTGTTTCCTAAAGTTTTTAACACAACAGGGGCTGTTTGTTTTGTGTGTGTGTGTGTGTGTGTGTGTGAGAGAGAGAGAGATTAATTTGCACGTCATTATATTTTTCAAACTGTTGTTGATGTCACAAGTACTTTAACATAAAACTTGAATGTTATACAGCAAATGGCGACAGTATTTTTTGGAGGGAGGTTATCGGGGTGGCTGTGGCTCAGAGGTAGAGCGGGTCGTCCACCAATCGAAAGATCAGCAATTCGATCCCACGCTCCTCCAGGTCGCGTGCCGAAGTATCCTTGAGCAAGATACTCACCCCCAAATTGCTCCCGATGGCTGTTCCATCGGTGTGTGAGTGTGTCAAAACTGAGTAGCAGGTGGCACCTTGTACGGTAGCCTCAGCCACCAGTGTATGAATGTGTGTGTGAATGGGTGAATGTGACTCGTAGTGTAAAAAGCACTTTGAGTGGTCACTAGATGACTAGAAAGGTGCAGGTACAAACGCAGGTCCATCCATGCAGGTCCATTTGATTGTAACCAATCACAACGCACCACACGGTGCAGAGCAGACGTCACGTCCCCAGACCTGTTGCAGCTGCCACTAACTCACACCACAGCCGGTATGAACAGTTTAAATATTGGTGTCATTATTGATCCTGCACAGATCACATGCATCAGACGGTGAACGACGAAAATATTCAAACATTTAGAAGAAGATTAGTTTATCATACAGACACAGTTATGACAGCGTCAGAAATAACATCAGTCGGCTTCATCAGCTGAGACAAAACTTTATCAGTACGTTTGTTTTTATAATTTGAATTTTTATGTAACAAACTGGAGGGAAAATACCTGAAAAAACCAACTCTCTGTTTGAGAGAAGAATAAAATGTTTTGATTGAGGAGTTCATAATTTCCAGATAATTTCCACAGGAAGTGAGTGTGTGATTAAAGGTGAAATACAGACCGTGTTAGTTCACTGTAAAAAATGATTAATGTTGAGTGTCAGCAGTGTAACTCACAGCCAGTCAGCTGAACATGAAAACACAGAGTTTATATTTTTCACATATTTCAAACAAATGACATTTTTCTCTTCAGGAAACTTAGTTTTATTTTCTTAATCTCTTATTAAGCTGAGAAGGTCCCACTGAGATACACCCTCTCTTCTCCTGGGAGTTCTGCTCCAGACGGCGACATCATCACTTTCACATCATTTCTAACAATCAGAAATAATTAGAAAATAACGGAACTGTAAAATAACCTGTCTGTAAAGTTTTTAAAGATCAGCTGAGGACGTGATTCGGTCTTCACCTGGACATTTATTCAGTTATTCTGCGGAAATATTGGAAAATCAGAACTGAAACAATATAATGAAAACGTGTATAGATTTTACAATATTAATATATAACATGTAGTTATGAACTGTTTCAGCATGAAATATAATCTTTAAATGTTCCTGAATCAGTGATTATAAAACAAGTTTCAGCTGAAATCAGCAAATATTATCAGTGTTATATATGTTAGTGTTATATGTTATCATATGTATTATATATATTGGTATATCTATAAATATTAGTTATATTCATATATTATACTTAAATATATAACTATATAAATATATATATATGTGTGTGTGTTGTATTTGGTGTTGAGCTGAGGTTTGAGGAGTGTTTCTATGAGGTGAACAAAGGCGGTCCTCCAGCCGTCGACCTGACTGGTTTTATTTTGGTGTATTTTCCTGAATCTGGTTTTGACATTGATGTGAAGGTGGATTTTAATGAGGAGCGTTTGAATTCTGCCTGGTGACAGCCCAGCGGGGCGGGTGGAGTGATGGTGGTGGAGGTGGAGGTGGGGAGGGGGGTTGTTTGGCTCTTTTTGAAGCCTCTTCATGTGTTCACCCCCACCCTCATCCTCCTCCATCCTGTCCCCGCCCCTGAAGGTTAATTAAAGTCCTCGGAGCTGATCTGAGGCCAGTCTGGATCACTCTTCCTCCTCCTCTTCCTTCTCCTCCTGCTCTTCTTCATGTGCTGTATGAAGCAGGTGTAGAAGCAGCAGAAGCTTCTGTAAAGTCCTAAACTCAGAGTCTGACTGATGATCAGCTGCAGCTTCGTCCTCCACATTCAGCCATCAGACCTTCTGTTGTTTCAAAACTTCTTCTTCTTGGTTTCTGGTTCTGTCGGTTCTTCTTCTCTTTTCTGAAACGCTGTGACATGTATCCTCCGCCCGTTAGATAAAGGTGGAGGAGGTCTGAACCTGTATCTGTCTCACCGCTGCACTTCCTGTCTGTTTCACACGATACACCCAGAGTAATACGTTATGGTTCAAGTGGACCACTTGTGTTACTGTGCCATTATATTATATCACCATTACATCAGTGACACGAGGTGGTCTCACAGTGACAGCATATTTAGTTTAGCCCTATTAACAGGTAGTCATCCTGACGTCTCTTTGACTTTTATTTGAATCCTGAATCTGTACTGAACACAGAGAGACACTGTGACACACACACACACACACACACACACACAGCTGCTGACTCAGCTGTTTCTGATGAGCTGCTCTGACCGCACTGTAAAAAATAATGTGAAATTACTAAATTTAAATCTGCGCTGAAACCAGACACACACACACACGCACACACACACACACACACACACACACACACACACACACACACACACACACACACACACACGTCCTGAAATAGCCTGGATACATAATAAAACCTCTGCTCTTTATAACGAGTGAAACACAGTAAGAATACAACATGTGTGTTTCCTGCTGTACAGCTGCCGTCGCTCTGCTGGTTTATGGTCGTTTAGTTTTTTTCATGTTATATTCATATAAGTGTTCAGCAGTGTGTGCGGATTATATTCATACATATATATTTTCAGCAGCCCTCTGTGAGCTCACGTCAGAGCTCTTTAATGTTTGCTGTTATTTATTATAAATGACCTGGAATTCCTGCTCGGAGACGACTCATGAATCATTGAGAGACGACCAATCAGAGCAGCAACCACAATGCCTTCTTTTTTTTGTCTTTGTTATTATCATCATATATGTCATGAGAGCTGGAGCTGGGCCAGGTCTGGGCCAGGTCTGGGCCAGGTCTGGGCTTGACTCTCCAGGCGGGGCAGGGCCTGCAGTGTTTCTGCAGTGTGTGTTTATCTGTATCAGACTGATTTATAATCACATTGATCATCAGGGTCAATATGATGTATGGGTGATGATCAGAATCAACCATCAGAGGTTTTATCCTCATGTTCAGGGACGTCCCTGCTCGTGTTCGATCTGTGTGGGTCTTATTTTATGTTTTGTATCAATGTGCTGAAGCTTCTTTATTTTTCACGTATTTAACTCGACAGAGACGAAAAGACGCTCAGATCTGATTATTGAAGCAGTTTATCAGATTGTTTTGCAGAATTATTTTTGATTATAATTTTGCCATCTGTTTTGCGACACCAGTGATGGAAGACGGAGGATTCTTCGTGTATCGCTCGCTCCTGAGAAACATTGTCTGGAATCAGCAGCTCCAGCTGTTTCTGATATTTCCCTCCATCGTCGTCATGAACTCAAATAACCTTCAACTCTGACACAGATCTGTGAACAGCTTCAGTCATTTGACAGATTTTCTTTTTTTCATTTTTCGTCTCCGACACATTACGTTCAGTTACAGATATTTTGAGAAGTCAGATACACTATGGTTTGCTGGAAGTGTTTGGTTATCAGCTGTAAGTGCTAATGTCGTAGGCAACTGGACTTGCCTGTGTAGGTTATCAACCTACAGTAACATGTCAACATCGAATCAGTTCTCAGATGTTACCTGTTTCCTTCCTGTGACTAAACCTCGTTGACGCTTCCTCTGCTCACGCCGCTTTAATGCTGAAAATTCCAACAGTGATTTGGTTTATTTAGCTTCATTTGTTCAGGAAGTCTCATCGACATCGATTACACAGATTACATATGGAGTACACAACACACACACACACACACACACACACACACACACACACACACACACACACACACACACAGATTAAAGCAGCTCCAGATGTTATTAGAAATATCAGTAAGAAGAACTTTAAAGTTCCTCATCGTCTCTGATCGCAGCTGAAACCGGACCGGCTGACTTTTACATGTCAAGAAGCAGCTTTGTCGGTCATCCGTTTCCTCTGAAACATGTAGCAGAGCGTTTCACCATATGAGAAAGTATTTAGGAGACATGTTGGACATATTTGGACCCTTCATTACGTCGTCCTACATCATCCATCTCGTCCTTGGAGCAGCAGAACACAGAACCAGTTATTTTTCTCTCTGTGCTTCATTAGTGTTTCCCTCAGGAGGCGTCTCCACTTAATTAATCACCGAAGCAGTTTCCTGCTTTTTTATCGACCTTTTGATCTGTGATGGATGTTTCATTTCCGTCTTCACCTCTCTGCTCGCCGCTCGCTGGATCTGTAGGTTTATTTAAGAAAGCGTCTGCGGCCTGCTGAAGCTGACTGAAGGCTGCAGGGTTTTTTGGGGAGATCAGATTTGTGTAGAGTGGAGCGAGCAGCCAGCTGGTGTTTTACGAGCGTCAGCGCGGCGGTGAAACACCCGGATTTGGTCTGAATTTAAATCTGACCTACTTTTCTTGTCATCAGAAAGCGTGAATCTGTTTTTCTTCTTCGTCTGAGGAGGGGGGGGCAGGAAACTCTGTAAGCGGACTTTTCCCCAGACGGAGGGGAAGCACCAGCAGATTTACACCAGGATGAAGCTTTTAGACTAAAAAGATTTTTATTTTTTCTTCTCAGAGCAGCTTTGGCTCCGTCTCCATCGCCGCCCTAAACTGTCAGGCCTCTCCTTTTCCTCGTCTTTTCATTCATTCACAAACCTGACAGAAACTAAATCTGCCTTTTCTCTGCCACTTTTTCTTCCACCTGAGCCGGAGCTCCTGCTGGCTGCGGCGGCGTTGTGTCGGCTGCGACGCTGCAGCTCCAGAGTTAATGGGATTATGCAGATGGCAGCGCTCTTAAAGCGCCCATTTGAAGTGTTTAATGGAGATTATGGAAATGGTCGGGCGGCTCAGACCTTCGCTCGCTCAATGAAAAGACGACACAATGACAAGAAAGGAGCAGAGGAGCAGCTGCTGAGACGGGTCGGCCCGGGGAAGTCAGGGTGAAGGGTCGGCCCGGTGACTGACAGCTGCACGCCTGGCTCTGAAGCACTACGGCAGGGCAGAGAGCAGAGAGGTCACAGACTTAACTCTCATCAGGAACAGTCATCATCATCATCATCATCATCATCTTCTCCTTCTTCTTCTGTTGTTGGAAGCAGCACATTTAAAGGAGCAGACCAGAGTGGAGATCCTCCAGTTATCAATCTCAAAATCTGTTAAAGACGTCGCCACCAGTGAACTCAAGCTATTTATTTCAATTCAATTTTATTTATAAAGCCCAATATCACAAATCACAATTTGCCTCACAGGGCTTTACAGCATACGACATCCCTCTGTCCTTATGACCCTCACAGCTGATCAGGAAAAACTCCCCAAAAAACCCTTTAACGGGGAAAAAACGGTAGAAAGCTCAGGAAAAAGCTTCAGATCACACTGTTCTCAAAACTGATTTTACAATCTGCAACACTGCTGACGCTGCCTCTGTGTCCCTCTCTGAGGTCCACTGACAAAGCAGCAGTGTCTGTGCAGCTGGAAGTGAGAACAGGCTGAAATAGGAACAAATTGTGGATACGAGCAGAAATAAGAGAACTTGTGTTGGTATATCACCTCCTGTATAAAGCCCAGTGCTACGCCACAGTCCAGGAGTGTTAGAGCGCAACAAGAAAAGTGAAACAGAGAGCAGGTATGAAGGAACAACAGCGAGCTACTTATTGCCATTACAAAGGATCTGACAGTTGATTACACAAAACGTCTCTCTGCTAAACGCAGGCGATACAAAGAAACTCAGGCACAGTATGACGCAATGACTTCTGGGTGAACCACAACCAAAACTACACCTATCTTGTGTCAGAGTCCTGCCGAGGCCCTGCAAACTAAGGAAGCAAAAAAAAAAATGTGATGCTTGGCCTGACTCTCTGAACCAGGGATCAGAAACCGTTAAAATCAAAGGAGTCATTTTGGGCTGCAAAACATGTTTGTGCCTCAAAGTGGCGTCAACACACTCTATTTAATCTACATTAGCCTGTAAACGTTCCTAAAGTCCAGCTTGGACCAAAGACTTGAGACAAGACGAGTTGAAACAACTACTGTCGACGTTCCATTCGGTAATGTTGTAAAAAGCTGCCGGTTCACAGGAAGTGACCGCCATGAGACGGCGTATCATCTCTAGTCAACGACTCTCTGTGCTTCTGATCTGTAACGTCGACAGGAAGTGACCGCCATGAGACGGCGTATCATCTCTAGTCAACGACTCTCTGTGCTTCTGATCTGTAACGTTGACAGGAAGTGACCGCCATGAGACGGCGTATCATCTCTAGTCAACGACTCTCTGTGCTTCTGATCTGTAACGTCGACAGGAAGTGACCGCCATGAGACGGCGTATCATCTCTAGTCAACGACTCTCTGTGCTTCTGATCTGTAACGTCGACAGGAAGTGACCGCCATGAGACGGCGTATCATCTCTAGTCAACGACTCTCTGCGCTTCTGATCTGTAACGCTGACAGGAAGTGACCACCATGAGACGGCGTATCATCTCTAGTCAACGACTCTCTGTGCTTCTGATCTGTAACGTTGACAGGAAGTGACCGCCATGAGACGGCGTATCATCTCTAGTCAATGACTCTCTGTGCTTCTGATCTGTAACGCTGACAGGAAGTGACCGCCATGAGACGGCGTATCATCTCTAGTCAACGACTCTCTGTGCTTCTGATCTGTAACGTTGACAGGAAGTGACCGCCATGAGACGGCGTATCATCTCTAGTCAACGACTCTCTGTGACCTTGCTTCTATCTCTTGCTTGTGAACCTGGTATCTCATGAAGGCCTCGAAGTAATTTCCTCAAACTTGGCACAAATGTCCTCTTGGACTCAACGATGAACTGATTAGATTTTGGTGGTCAAAGCTTGTCTAAAGGTCAAAGGTCAGGTTGACTGTGACATCATCATGTTTTAACGTCATATCTCAGGAACAGAAGGGGAGACATTTGGTCAGATACTGAATAGGTGCTGATTGGTCAGATCTTCAGTGTGTGGTGAGCTCATGTTTTAGATTCTTTGCAGGAATGTTTGAAGCGTTGTCGTGTGTCGTGTCTCCATCTGAGTGTGGACAGACATGGATGTGAACTTTAACTGGAACTCGACGGGTTCATGGAGGCGTGCAGCTGCCAGGCAGTGATTGCAGTTGAAGTGTAGTTGTGAACAGTTTGAATTTGCTCACAAATTGATTTCTTGAACGTCCATTAAAAGCAGACAGAGGCAGCAGAGTTTCATCTCCTCTGAAAGTTTGTTTTTCTCGTGATCGTCTGGTTTGAAATATTTTCCTGGAGACACAGACGAGGAAATCTGATCCAGTGGAGGAACATTTCTGGACCCGGTCCGTCTCTCTGTTTGTCTTCTTGTTGTAAACCTGATCTGATTGGATGGTGGATCAGAGCCGACAGTAAACTGAGTGTCTGTGTGTGCAGATGTTTTTCTCTCTCAGCTTACTCATTCATAAAAAATGCAGCATGTTAATAATAAAAGCTAATATTCTGCTGTCGGGTCGAGCAGCGAGGGTAAACATGGCGGCAGAAGAAAAGAGGAACGCCGTCAGTGTTTCACGCTCTGATTACTGCGATGTCTTAACGAGGTTTACATGACGGAGGCTGAGCTGCCAGGTCACACACACACACACACACACACACACACACACACACACACACAAACCTGTCTGGAAGTCTTTAAAGGAGCAGTCTGCAGATTTATTTCTTGTTCTCTTCACGTCACTGCAGAATCATCATCTGTCACTTTACTTTGTAATTTTTTTTATCTCTGTATACTTCTTATTTTCTGTGTGTTTTATATATTTGTCATTATTTCTTTTACTTTCTCTACTTAACTATATTTATTTCTGTATTTGTGCAACAGTCTCTACTTTTCTTCTGAATGAATGATCTTTATTGTCATTACGCTCAGGTACAGTGAAAGTCTTCTCTCTCTGTAAAAACCTCGAGCAGCTTTTGGATCCAGTGGAAACAGAATTTGATTCTTTAACACAATGGTTCAATATTAACAAGTCGTCACTGACTGTAAATAAAATAAAAAATATAATTTTTGGACATTGAACAAACAATAATCAAGCACACAGCATGACTGATAATATTGAAATACAGTACATGAAGTACATGAGAACATATGTTTAGGAGCTGTCACAAACTCTGCTGGAAACCATGTTAATCATATTAAAACCAAAATATCAAATCATGATACTGAACAAAACAAAGGACATTTGTGACTTAAATTAATTACAGATATTTTATCCATCTTTCATATTTCCATACACGACTCACTGAATGGAGGTTTGTGGTGAAACATAGAAAACAATTATGAACTCAAATTAAGTGAACCTGAAGGTTTTAAAATCTCATCGCGGACGTACAGAGCAAACATCATGTCAGCAGACTGTGTCCAGAGGTCGTTTCAGATAAGAGAGCATCAGCATGAGACTGTGTGAGCAGAACAAATGTAGATCACAGATGTTTCAGTGGAGTCGATCTGTGGGATGGGTTAGAAATCAGTGTGTGTGACACATCATAGTCATAATTATAAAACTGAAGTGTGAACAAAAACATTAACTCCATGTTTAATTATTCTCCATCTGCCAGATTATTGTGTTTGAGTTTGGAGTTGGATGGAATGATCAAACTCAACTCAACTAAACTCAACTCAACTCAACTCAACTCAACTCAACTCAACTCAACAACCAAACTAAACTAAACTAAACAACTCAACAACCAAACTAAACTAAACTAAACTAAAGTGAACAACTCAACTCAACAACTAAAGTAAACTAAACTAAACAGCTCAACTCAACTCAACAACTAAAGTAAACAACTATACTAAAGTAAACTAAACTAAAGTGAACAACTCAACTCAACAACTAAACTAAACTAAACTAAACTAAACTAAACTAAACAACTCAACAACTAAACTAAACTGAACAACTAAACTAAACAGCTCAACTCAACTCAACAACTAAAGTAAACAACTATACTAAAGTAAACTAAAGTAAACCAAACCAACTAAACTAAACCAAACTAAACAAGTAAACTAAACTAAACTAAAGTGAAGAACTCAACTCAACAACTAAACTAAACTAAACTAAACTAAACAACTAAACTAAACAGCTCAACTCAACTCAACAACTAAACTAAACTAAACAGCTCAACTAAACAGCTCAACTCAACTCAACAACTAAAGTAAACAACTAAAGTAAACTAAAGTAAACCAAACCAACTAAACTAAACCAAACTAAACAAGTAAACTAAACTAAACTAAAGTGAACAACTCAACTCAACAACTAAACTAAACTAAACTAAACTAAACAACTCAACTCAACAACCAAACTAAACTAAACTAAACTAAACTAAACAACTCAACAACTAAACTAAACAACTAAACTAAACAGCTCAACTCAACTCAACAACTAAAGTAAACAACTATACTAAAGTAAACTAAAGTAAACCAAACCAGCTAAACTAAACCAAACTAAACAAGTAAACTAAACTAAACAACTAAACTAAACAGCTCAACTCAACTCAACAACTAAAGTAAACAACTATACTAAAGTAAACTAAAGTAAACCAAACCAGCTAAACTAAACCAAACTAAACAAGTAAACTAAACTAAACTAAAGTGAACAACTCAGCTCAACTCAACTCAACTCAACAACTAAAGTACGAGTATGACTCATGACCCCGTCGCTCCACACAGAGACTCTGAAGGATCATCGAGGCTGGTGTCAAACTATGAAACCATGAGAGGAGACAAGGAGACGAGGAGAGAAGGAGGAGAGAAAAGAAAGGAAACAGGAGAGGTGTTTGGCCCCCAGTTACTGTAAACCCTGCTCTGTGATTGGCTGCCAGTGTTGGAGCTTGGGGATTGGTTGATGGCTCAGGGAGCTCTGTGATTCGCTGATGATGTGCAGACAGTCTCACAGCAGCCAGTAATAATTGATGGAGTGTGTGCGTCTGTTTTCCATAAATATATCATCTTCTGCAGCTTCTTTTTATTTATGTCTCCGTCCTCTTAAAAAATATTCTCCTTTGTCCTTCTTCCTCTCCTCCTTATCATCCTCCTTTTCTCTGTTTCCTTTCCTTCTTCTCTTTCCTTCTTCTCATTTCTCCTCATTTCATTTCTTCTGTTTCCTCTCTGACCTCCTCGTTTCCATGTTTTACCTCCTTCTTGTCCTTTTTCTGTTCCTCTCCTCTCCTTTACTCTCCTTTCCTCTCCTCTCCTTTTCTCTCCACTCCACTCCTCTCCTCTCCTCTCCTCTTGCAGAAACTATTTCTGTCAGTAGACAAACGTCCCTCTGCGTTCACACGGAGACATTTTTGTTGCTTCTGTGAGTTTAGTCGTCGCTGGCGTCCATCTTTGTTTCTAAAAATCATCTTGTGTCTGTTCAGTTTATTTATTTGACCAAATAACAAGATACAAAAAACACAAATCATTTAATAATTTAAGATCAAACTTTATTTATCTCGAGAGAACGTTGTTCTGCAGCAGCTGAAACACAAAGTCAGAGAGTGCAGATAAAAAGCAGAAACAGAAAAAAACGAATAGCTCATGTAAAATACAATATACAGCTAATTTTAAATGAACTATGAACTGGATAATATTCTTTGTAAATTTTCCCCGTTAAAGGGTTTTTTGGGGAGTTTTTCCTGATCAGCTGTGAGGGTCCTAAGGACAGAGGGATGTCGTATGCTGTAAAGCCCTGTGAGGCAAACTGTGATTTGTGATATTGGGCTTTATAAATAAAACTGAATTGAATTGAACTGGATAAAAGTATGAAGGCAGAAAGAGTTTATCAAACTGTTAGGAAACTTTTAGAAGGAATACGTCCACAATGTCTAAAACACAGAGTTTGTCTCATCAGACAATATTTAAATAAAGACAGTGTTGTAATTGGATGACTTATATTTTCTTTATTAATGAGTATTTCTACATTGTAGAAGATGCCACTGATGACTGAATGTGAAGGAAAAATATCTGCTGAATAATAAAAGATATCAGATCAGGCTCACACACACACACACACACACACACACACACACACACTGGTATTATGACATACACATGAGATATTCAGTGTATGTATACTGGAGAAGACTGAGGGTTCGATGTGATTTGTAAATGTAGACGATGTTGTTAGTGAAAGAAGGATGTTGGTGTAGTGAGAGGCAGCAGAAGGAATCAAACCGCAGGAGAGTTTAAAGTCTCTCCGGGATTTTACAGACGGCTTTTGGGATAATTTCGTCCTGAAATGTCTGATTTCACTGCAGCTTTTCTAAAAAAACAATGTTGTTTAAAACCTTTTTGTTTGCCATTAAATTGCAGTGGAAGCTGCAAACAGAGTTGCGATGCTGTGTCAGATTTGGAGCTTATTATGAGCCCTCACTGTGAGCTCTTCACATGTCCACGTTTCGTCATGGACTTTCCACGTCCACATATGACGTCCAAGGTACCTGGCTTTCCTTGAGCCAAAAAAAGTGATTTAAAAATCTATGACCTCATCACAATGTAAAGTTGGTAAGGTGAGCCGAAACACTACTGCACATTGTCAGAGGGCGGCACACTGCAGAACCTGGGAGCTAGAAAACTTTTATAGCACATGCGCCAGGTGAGCAGCTCCATTGGAATGAACAGATGCCATCTTGGCGTCTGGTATGTAGTTATTATCAAAATCTTTTTGTGAAAGCAGTTAAGAACTGTTGGGTAACGTTAGCCGTGGGATGCTAACAGTTAGCTCTGTCACTGTGTGTGTCACTCTGACTCTGTCACAGAGTTCCAGTCCTCCTGCAGCAGCAGCAGCCTCATGATCAACAGAGAATCAACACGCTGCACGCAGCTCTACGATGACATGAGATCTGACCCGTTCTAAAAAGTCAGTTTTTCTGTGAAGTTTTAGCGATTGGACAACACTGTAGAATTCACATCAACCACATCCTGCAGGGACTGTTCAGACACTGACCATGAACCAAACAATTTCATTTTCTTACTGCACACTGAAGGAACATGATTTTCACAAATTAATTCCAACCACTTATTCCCAATGAAAGGTCAAGAACAAATAGACTTACAGTAACTTTTGTTTTTGGCAAATTATATCATTAAATTAGATTTATTAACATTTAAAGGAAGTTTGATCAATATAAAGTAAAATTTTCATAAATCAGTGTGGAAACATTTTTATTTGAGAGAAATAAGATCGTATCGTCAGCAAAGACAAACACAGCTGAAGATGCAGTGACGGCACAGCTCATCTCAGTTTGAATATTTATTTTCACGTTCAAACAAAACTTTGCATTTCTAATAAATATATAATATATAATAATAAATCAAATTAGAATAATTGTTTTTCTTTTCTTTTATATCAGACAAGATATGTTTTTTTTAACCTTGACATGTTTCGACGGGTGTCTCCGTCTTCTTCAGAAGCGTCACCAGATGTCATCGGTGACATGCCTTATATCAGCTGATGTTAGGAGTCGTAGTCACCCTGTCAAATTTAACAGGACAACCACGCCTCCTGCTGTCAGATTGCTCCTCAAGGATGGCGCTCCAGGTATGTGACAGCGTATATGCTCCCTCATCCCGGTTCATCGTTCATCTCCACTGCCTCCATGAGCCAGCGTTGGAAACGATTATCCTCTGTGCGGATGACTCTGGCCTCCTCCCAGTTCATTATGTTGTTCTCTCTTTTACAGTGATCGGAAATGGCTGATTTCAGCTTTTCTTGATAGGCTTTTTCTTTTTTCTGACCTTGTGTGTCTTTTCCCTGTTTATTTTTCGCATTCTTTCTGGTGTTCTTTTTTTCCGTGTGTCAAAGCATCTGCCCGTTTCCCCAGTGCAAGTTTTATTGCAGGAGCGGCAAGGAGTTTCGTAGATGACGTTGCACTTATTGTCCGGTTGTATCTTCGGGTGTACGAGTAGCTGTCTCAGTTTGATGTGTGGCTTGACTGGTGTGTCAGTATGATATTTCTTCACAGTGCGTTGGATGCGTTCTGTGATGCCTCTGATATATGATAGGGTGTTTGTTGTCAAATTAGAATAACTTCACTCACACAGTATGAACTTTAAAAACCTCGGCACATAAACCTGAGTGGGGCCTCCTGAGCTCAGGTATGAATGAGTCGGCACACAGTCTGTGTTTCCTGTCCCGTCGCTGCCCTGCTCCCAGCAGCCTTTGCTGTCCTGTGGGACAGGGGTCTACTTCCTGGACAGACAGGTGTTCATGAGGAAAGCAGCTGTCCTCTGTCCTTCTGTCCTTCCTCACCACACAGACCGTAACTCACCTGGCAACGTCCTTCCCGGCTGCTGTGGCGATGAGCTGTGGGCCGTCCAGGAATCGAGGTGAGGACAGTTCAAGGTCCTGCCTGCGTCCGTCCATCTCTCTGTTTGTTTGTCTTTCTCAGAGCCAGTCTACCTGCTCAGAGCCCTGAGGCATGCTGGGAGCTGTAGTTCCCCTTCAGCAGAGTAACAAGCTGATGAGCAGGGAGACGAGTCAGCAGCTAACAGTTAGCCCCGCTACTGTGTGTGTGTGTGTGTGTGTGTGTGTGTGTGTGTGTGCAGCAGCAGTCACATGATAAACACAGAGTGACAGCAGGGCGAGGAGGCGCAGAGTGAAACAACACACAGCTCACAGCTCTACAGTGAAATAAGATCCGACCCATAAAACTCCAGAGTGTCAATTTAAAGTAAATCTAATGGTTGTGTTCACGTTCCCTCAGAGTGAAACGTTAATGTCTCCACAGGGAGCAGGTCCTCGTCTACAGAGGTCACCATGTTGCACTGCCATGTTTCTACAGTAGCCCAGAGCGGACAAACCAAACACTGACTCTAGATGGAGACATTCATGTGTTCATCAGAGAAACACTGATTCATAACCTGAACCTGTTCCTTCAGAGTGTTTCCTGGTGTCAATCAGCTGCTGTGTGTGTTTCTGAGAGGAAGAGACTCTGAGGATAATTCAGCTCCTCAACATCAACACTGAAGGAATTCTGACCAGGAGAAGTTTCAGCTGGTTGTAATCTGTAATCTGTAATCTGTAATCCTCACTGACAGACGCCACTGAATCTGACACACTGGAGCTTTCAATAATTAAAAAAGTGTCAAAGTCCATCATCATCCTCACTGTGACCTCGTCACATGTCCACGTTTGGTCATGGACTTTCCACGTCCACATATGACGTCCAAGGTACCCTGGGTGTGTTGGCTGTTGACATTCTGGGACGCCGTGTCAACTTCAGCCTGTTACATGCATTGTCTGTAGGCTGAATCATTGATCAGTTGTGTGATGAAGATCGAAGCCTGTAGGGGGCGCCAACATGACTCCTGTTTGTTTAGGACTGTTATTTATTACATTTGATTCTAATCCTATTTTATGGCACACAGTGAGAAGATTTAACGTTTGAATAATGAGTCAAACGTTGTCGAGTGTGTTGAAGAAGAAATTAAATAATGAATGATAAATAAATGTTAGTAATGATTTTGATTTCATCAGAATTGAATCAGCTTCAGTTTCTGTGAATTCTCTGAACTCAGAGATGTTGTGAGGCAGTGAGAGCGTCCTCCATCATTCAGCTGCATGTTTTATCATTTTTCATGAATACGAATGGAGCTCCTGTGATCCACATGAATATCAAACAAACAAACACTTTCTGTTGCTGCTTCCTGCTCCTCTTCCTCTTCTCCCTTCTCTTCCTCCTCTCCCTACTCTTCCTCCTTTCCCTCTCTTCCTCCTCCTCTCCTTTGTCTTCTTCTTCTCTCAGCTGATTACTGCAGCAGGAGGTGGACAGATGCTGCTCCTTTACCCATGATGCCCCTGGAGAGATGTTTACCATCACAGCGGTCATCATGGTGGAGGAGCAGCCTTCAGCTGAAGGACACTGACGCTGATGATCATGTCTGAACTCTGTCCACTTCCTGTCTCCAGCTTTTCAAACATTTTTATGTCTCTGCGCCGCCAACAGCCGTGGTCAGAGGCATCACGGTTGTTTGTCTGTCTCATTCACATGTGAGTGCAATATCTCAGGAACGACTTGAATGAATTTAGTGCTGATCTCAAACTAAAGCAATGTACTTCCTTTGTTATGTTCAAGAAATCATTATGTGCATTTATATTTAGGAGTTATGGCTGTAATTGAAAAACAAAAAAGGGAAAAGAGTCATGTATGTGCATGAGTACGTATGTATGTGTGTATATATGTATGTATTTTTTGTTTGTTTTTTTTCTCTTCCCACTTGACACCAAGAATTGTGTAGCTTAAGATGCATAGTAGGCGAGCATTAATAAGCTTCACTTCTGCCTGAGCCTTTTTCAGTCAATTTTGTATTGTTCTTTTCTTTTGCTGCTTTGAAGTATATATATGACTGAAATAAACTAAACTAAACTAAACTAAATTTCTTCAAATTTGGCACAAATGTTCCATTGGGCTCAACAACAAAGTGATTAGATATTGGTGGTCATAGGTCAAAGGTCAAAGTCACTGTGACCCTATCTGTCTCATTCTTGTGAGTGCAATATCTCAAGAACATCTTGAGGGAATTTCTTCAAATTTAGCACAAACATCCACTTGGACTCAATGATTAACTGGTTGGATTTTGGTGGTCACAGGTCAAAGGTGACTTTGAACTTGCATCTTTCCCATTCATATGAATGCCATATCTCAAGAACACCTTTATGGAAGTTCTTCAAATTTGGCACAAACGGGATGGGTGCCCAGTAGCTCAGTGGGTAGAGTGGGCATCCCATGTGCAAAGGCAATGTCCTTGCCACTAGAGCCGTGGGTTCCCATGGCCCTTTGCTGCATGTCATCTTGTCTCTATTTCTCCCCCTGTCACACTTAATCTGTCCTGTCAAAAAATAAGAAAAAAATAAAACAAAAAGTTGGCACAAACGCCCACTTAGACTCATCAATGAGCTGCTTAGATTTTGGAGGCAGAAGGTCAGAAGTCCCTGTCACCTTGCGTCCATCTCATTCTTGTAAATACAATATCTCAATAACACCCTGAGGGAATCTCTTTAAATTTGGCACAAACGCTGACTTTAAGTCAGGAATGAACTGACCAGAATTTGTTGGTCAGAGGTCAAGGTCACTATGACCTTGCATCTATCTCATTCATGTGGATGCAATATCTCAACAGCGCCTTGAATTAATTTCTTTAAATTTGGCACAAACATCCACTTTGAGTCGACGATAAACTGATTAGATTTTGGTGGTTGATGGTCAAAGGTCACCATGTTTGTGTCCATAACTGAAGAATTCATTCACTAATTCTGACCAAACTTGACACAAATGTCTAACAGGATAAAATAATGAAGGTCAAAAGGTCAAAGGTCAGCTTGACTGTGACATCATCATGTTTTAACGTCATATCTCAGGAACAGAAGGGGAGACATTTGGTCAGATACTGAATTGGTGACTCTAATCTTGAACCTGTGCTGACTGTATAGATCAGTGGCCTTCAAACGGCGGCCTGCGGTCTGAACACGTGACTCCTTCACTGTGTGTGTTTTGGTTTGGTCAGCACGTGTAAATGGGCTGCCATCTCCATGCCAACGATGTGCTGATAGGCTGTTAGCAAGAACGGCACTTTTGTACTTTAGCTTATCGATACTTTGCCAGCAGTAGATTGAACAAAAATGGCATGTTCCAAGTTTGAAAAGAACGGTGTTGAAAGGTTTTGTTTTATTTGAGTATTTATTTGAATTTATGTCAAATTGGAAATGGCATTTTATTGTAGTATGGTTTTTTTTGTTGTTGTTTGGAATAAAAGGGACATTTTGTTTTGAATATGACAGTATTATGGCTCGTGGCTTGATCAACTATAATAAATGGACCTTTGACTCATTGAAACATGTCACATGCATGTGTGCGACCACGTTGCGTCATCACCCCCCCCCCCCCCCCCATGACTCACTGAAAAATCAGATTTGTATTTGAGTACCCCCGGTACTTCTGTGTGTGAAGCATCCATGTTTTCACTGACATGGATGGAAACGTAACCTGATTGGCTTGACTCTGTCTGAGAGTTTTTTCCAGGTGTCGACTGATACAATAACGATAGCTTGGAACAGGACAAAGTTGACATGTGTTTAGTTTTAGCAGCGAGAGCTAAATGAGACACCTCAACATAAATCTGTCTCTCCTTCATCACGCTGTCTTCTTCGCCGCTTGTTTGACCTCAGTGAGGCATTTGTGTTCAGATGTGAGAGTCAGCTGTTTTTGTGGATCAAACTTTCTCCTCCTGCAGCAGCTCACACATGCAGTTCCCATCATGCATCACCTCAGGACGGCGTGGGCGGAGTCTTGTTGTCAGGTCAAAGGAAATCACTTCAGTCTTCAATGAATACATAAACAGGCCCCCCGTCTGCCTGCACTCGCTCTGTCCTCCCATGATGCCTTGCAGCGCTGTATTCACTGTGTTTAAATGGAAGCGGCACCCGCGGAGACCATTTTCCCTCCAAAACCGACCCCAGACGGTATCCATCGCCCCCCCACCCTCCCACTGCATGCTGGGAGCACACCTTGATCTTGTCATTCATCAGCTGTCCTCGTCCTCTTCACAAAGAGAAACCTTCATCCTCCTCTGGCCTGACAGTCCACTCAGTGGGAATAAAACCCACAACTCTGAGCTGTGGCTCATTTAACAGTGTGCTCATCAGGAGGATGATCGGGGGGCGGAGCTCTGAGAATCAACACAACTCGAAAGTTCCTCAAACTCACCACAACGACTTCACGGAGACTCTGAGGGAGAAAAACAGACCGTCAGTGGTCTGTTTAACTTCATCTGTAAATCTGAGTTTAACGAGTTTCTGAACCGTCACTTTCAAGGTCCTGTGTGTAACTCTGAGAACATCCTCGTCATTAGCGACCCCTCTGTGTGCTCGTCCTCTGTAGCCACAGGCAAGCACCAGGGCATCGACCAAAACAGTAACAAACACCAGACTGACTGTGACTAACCGTCATCATGTTGACAGAAGGCTGGAAAATAAATTACAATCATATTTCGAGTAACGTCACTGTCTGTAATAATATAATAATCTTTATTGATGAAGTGTTTTTTTAAACGGAGTTACAAAGTTCTTTACATGTCAACTCTGGTCAACACCAGACATGAAAACATTTTTTAAAAGAACTGATAAAAACATGTTGGTGTATTAAAACTGACTCCTTCCTCAGGGCCCTGACAGACCACCTCTGCTGCCGGAGGACCTCAAATTACGTCCTGGTGTGGACGGTACTCAGAGGTCGGAGTTATAGCTGGAAGAAAGACCAGTAAGAGCCCTAAAAGTAATCCGTGAAATCTTAACATCTTTTCTCAAACATACTGGGAGCTGGTGTACAGAGACTAAAACTTGGGGCAGCTGTGGTTCACAAAGTAGAGCGGGTTGTTCATCAATTGGAAGATCAGCGGCTCGATCCTCGGCTCCTCCAGTCCACATGTCGAGGTATCCTGAACCCCAATTTGCTCCTGATGGCTGTTCCATCAGCGTGTGAGGGTGTGTGAATGATTACTGAGCAGCCGATGGCACCTTGTACGGCAGCCTCGGACACCAGTGAGTGAATGGGTGAATGTGACATGTAACTGTCATCGTGACGTTGACACTAAGACGGTCTATTGTTATGTTAAAAATGTAACCCTATTCACCTGCAAGAAGACAGACCTGTGTGTGAGAGAGAGAGATGGTCCAGATGCTCAGGTCAGTGTGTGTCAGTGTGTGTCACCATGGAGACGCCAGGGTGACACTAATTTGCTGTTAGAGTGAAGCTGTGGTCTCCCGAGTGGCCCCACCCCCAACACACACACACACACACACACACACACACACACACACTCAGACCATCCGCAGGTGATGCCTCAGACCTCCCAGCTGTAATTATCTGTCATCAGGGACACCCCTCATTAGGTCATCTTAATTAGTCCCCCCCCCCCCCCCCGACTAATCACAGCAGGTTGTGATGACCAGCGGGCCGAACAATTAGTGTTTCTATTAGTGTTTGGACAGGAAACACACACACACACACAGAGTTAATTAATTAACCATAATGGCCGACGTTAGAAACCCTCATTAAAAGACTGTGTTCATGCTGCAGCTGTCACAATGAGAACAACACACACAGTAATATTAAATATTATATTAGTCAGAGCTTTAAAAATGGTTCATAAAAGGGTCATAAAATCCAACATAATATCATCAGTGTGATGAACACATGAATCTGGTGACAGTATGTTTTACAGATGGTTTTTAGTTTCAGCTCAGTGAACATCATTTATAAAACATTATTACAGAATGTTTCTGATCTCAAAGCTCTTATTGTGACGGTCACAGTGAAACCAGGACTTCCTGGTTCTGTTCAGTGTCTCAGTTCAGGTGCTGCGGCCTTTGACGACGGCATCAGCCAAACTGAACGGTCTGTGAAATGGGACGGTCTGGTCTGCAGAGGAGTTCCTGGTTGCATCACCAGCTGTCCTCACCCTGACCCGTATGTGTTACTGTTATGTAACCCCGGTTCCAAATTTGACTTTGAGTGCAGTTATTGGAATGACGTCATTTTGAATGTTATTTTGTGTTTATCTAACTTTGATTATGCATTGAGTAAAGGTTCTGGTAATCTGCATTCTCGTGGGCAAACCAGCGCGAGACTGTACGTAACCAATCAGAGCAGTCGTAAGGCATTATACCGGTAGTAACACCTGTGCCTGATTAGATGGCTGGCGTGACAATCACGGCACGAGTGACTCAAGCTGCAGATGCAAACACATCGAACTGCCTATGATGCGATGTCCAGTTGAGCCCGAGAGAGAGAAGCAAAGTGAACTCCCTGATTGGCCAGTCAATTTGAACTTGAACGATGCTGGGCTTTAGCCAATCACAATGGAGGGGGTGTGGCCGAGACGTGCAGGTGTCCCCAGGAAACGTGTACCTACAGAAACAGCAAGCTCCGCGTCCTTGGCGACCGCTCCACCCAAAACGCCGTCTTGTCAACATGAAAAAGATATTTTTTCCAGCGGATGTCTTAGTTACAACATGATTGAGCTAACTGGAGTAGTTTCATGTCGTATCCGACAACAGGAGGCTTTTAACAGATGACGTCCTGATGTTAGCTTTGCTGCTGCTGTTAGCTGTCCCTGTCAGCTGCAGCCACTGATGCTTTCTAGACATCGTGATTTCCCAAAACTGAATAAATACCACACATAGCAACACAAAACTGCTTTGCTAGCTCAATCATGTTGTAACTAAGATATCTGCTGGAAAAAATATTTTTTTCACGGACCGTTTATTGAGTTACTGAGTTATTACAGACACTGCTAACGGCTAACGGCTAACAGCTAACGGTTAGCCCAGCTAATCTACGACAACCATGTTATTAATTACAAAACGTGCACACAGAAATAGTAACGTTTGTTCAGTCATTGTGTTTATAAACTTTACAAACATCAGATTAGTCTACACGGTGATATAGTGACGTGAAAAATGTGATATATACGTATATATATATATATATATATATATATATATATATATATATATATTTATATATAGCTAAACTCTGCTGGTTTTCTACCTGGAAGTATTTGTAAACAACAAGGCGATTCCCTGGGGGCACCGCCAGAAGTGAAGGGGTTGAGCAATCCCCGAGGCCCCTGCACTTCCGTTAGTCGAAAAACTATGGGCAGTGCCTCCAGAGGTAAAGTAAGAATTTTTTTTTATTTTTATTTTTTTTTTACCGATGGATTTCTAGATTTGTAAGATAGTTACTACAGGTCGTGGGTAGGCAAACACCAGATGGGATGAGGTGATAGCTTGTTAGCAGCCTGCTAGCCTGCTAGCTCCGACTCGGTTAACCATGTCGGACACTCGTCGGCGAGTTATACGCTAAATGAAGACCGGGCACTTTTGTCTACATTTGTTTAACGACTGAAGGTAATATCATTATTAGTTCAGGCCGAATCAGACGGATCTCTGCTGTTGGGAGTCGAAGATAAGCCCGAATACTGTATATGAAAAACAGAAGGACACTGATTGTCTGGTCGGAAGCAGATAATTAACCTGTCCTGAATTACGGACCCACAGATTGTCATTATATATATTTATTTATCTAATTTAATCCTTGAGGAGATGATTCACCACCAGAGACGCCACCATCTGATTCATTTCAGGCTGATGCAGCATTCTCAGATAAACTTATTAAATTCAGATTCTTTAAGCTGTGTGCTTTTAGCTAACGTAATGTTAACAACAGTTAACCGTTAGCTAGTTAACAACTTGACTTAATATATAATCGTCACTGGCATGCAATGCATCTTGGGATAGGCTGCAGCCCCTGAACTGAGACACAGCTCCAGAGTCAGTATCCATCAGTAAACCTGAGTCAGAACCAGTTGTTTCTCTCCTTGAAGGGCGGTGGCCTTGTGGGTAACCTGTGAGTGTGTGTCGTGTTGAAGGTAGCCTGTGGCAACGATTGATGATGGTCAGCAGAATTAAGTGTCTCGATACGCTCAGGGCTGTTCAACCTCACGAGACGGCCATGTTTATTGTTTTGTGGTGAACACTGCAATAAAGCCACTGTTGGTGAATGGCACCTGAACGCCTCGCTCCTTCAGTGGAGTGGTTCTGACCATTGGAAGCTAGTTAGCAGCTAATAATGATCCAAGCTAACTTAATGCTAATAAGCCAGCGTGTTCCCGAATGCGGTCCAGAGCCAGGAGGCTGTCACTCAGAGGTAACACAGTGTTAATGCTGACAGATATTTGAGATTCTGACATGAAACTGTTTTATTAGTTTTAGTCACATTTTAGTCGTTTTTATCCTTCATCTCTTTATTTATGCTCTCAACAAATAGCTAATGTGAGACTTGTCCCCAGGTTCATTGTAAACTCTGACTGATCCATCTGACTGTTAAGAAGCAGAAACATAACGTGATTAAAGCCTGACAAAAACTGTGATGACGGAAACGAGACATGACGAGCGAAATAAAATGAAGATCTTGATAATAAAAACAAAGACAAAATCTGTGTTTGATTTCTGTTGATGAGACGTGATGTAAATGTTGGTGGTGGACTGTCGGACACTGACAGCTTGTGATGATCTTCAGATGCCTGATGAGCTACAGGCTGGTAAACTCCAGTAAATAGTCTGCACCAGGATGTTTGGGTTGGTGCGAGTTGTGAGCTGTAATTCAGCAGTAAATAATCAGCCGTGTGTGTCTGACTGTGGATGGTGGAGCTGCTGAATGGATTTGTGGAGTTTGTTAGTTGCAGTGGTGGCTGTTAGCAGCTAGCTGTTAGCTGTTAGCAGTTAGCTGTAAGCAGTTAGCTCTGCTCGTTAGCCGCTGAATGGCAGCGGAGCGAGCAGCCACCAAGACAGCTCGACTCTGTTGTTAAACCTGTAAATAACCATTAGATAACCTTAGCCATGTGATGCTAACAGTTAGCCCTGTTCCTGTGTGTTCCACCGTCACTGCATCCTGGGTTTAGCTCCGCCCAGGTCGATTGTGATTGGTTTAGAGAAACACAAACAATCCAGAGTGAAAGATGTGGTGACTCCAGCGCTGCAAAGATCTGAGGGCTGTTTGACCTTTGATTGACAGCTCAGGGTTCGTTGATGTTTGTGACATCACAGAGTGACATCAGCTGTCAATCAAACTGTCTGTATAATGTGTGTACTGTGTGAGTCCTCTGTGTGTCCTTGGCGTCCTCCTCTTCATCACTCTGAACACGCGTTTCCTCTTCATTAATTCTGTCCCACGCCCCCGCCCCCTCCTGCTCTCTGATTGGCTGCAGGTGGCCCGCTGTGGTAAGACGCCACATTTATACTGGACGGTTTCTGACAAACAGGAAGCTGCGGGGATGCGAATGAGCTCAGAGGACGTTACAGAGACACACACAGACACAAAGACACACACAGAGACACACAGACACAGACACAAAGACACACACAGAGACACACACAGACACAGACACAAAGACACACACAGAGACACACACAGACACAAAGACACACACAGAGACACACACAGACACAAAGACACACACAGAGACACACACAGACACACGGACACACAGACACAGACACACAGACACACATAGAGACACAGACACAAAGACACACATAGAGACACACAGACACACAGACACACATAGAGACACACACAGATACACACACAGACACACAGGCACAAAGACACACATAGAGACACACAGACACACAGACACACAGACACACACACAGACACAGCTTGCAGCCTACCTACTTTTGTTTTTACACTGCCAGCGCTGACTGATTGAGCTTTCCTGCAAATTTGCACAACTCCTGTCTAAAAAGGTCTTGTGAGTGTGTGTCAGAGGTCAAAGGTCGTCTCTGGTTTCGGTCGTATTTTAACATGATTTATGTTTGGATGACTCAAACAGCTGATCGACAGAAAATCAATCTTTAGTCGTTCAATCCGTTTCAGACAAACAAAAGAAGAAGAAGTCATTTTTATTCATTTTATTTGTTCATATAAACGACGAGTCAGGAAAATTGATGAACTGATGAATAAAATCCTTCAGATTTGTTCTCCTGCGACTCTGAATAAACTTCAGTCAGCTGCTTCTGTTTTGTCTCCAGAGCCTCAGCTTCAGCCCGTCCACAGGAAGCAGTGCATTATGGGTTAACCATGACAGATGAAACCTTTGACCCCCCCAACAGGAAATGAGCCGTCCCACCTGACCTCACCTGAGGAGCTATAGTGTCAGCGCTGCAGAAAAAAAGGAGAAATAATGATCCTAAAGAGAGACGATCAAACGATACATCACCAGCTGTCACCCATAATGCACTGCAGCTGTAAAACAGCCGCTGTCACTCAGACTGGAGGGTCCAGGTTACCACGGCTACCACAAAACTGGTGAGGTCATGGAGGGGTGAGAGGCTGTATGAGGAACTCAGCTTCGGCTCCGCTTCTTCTTCTTCTTCCTCTTCTTCTTCTTCTTCTTCATCTTCTTCTTCTTAAGGCTGAATCCAAAACCATCATCATCCTCACTGTGACCTCGTCACATGTCCACGTTTGGTCATGGACTTTCCACGTCCACATATGACGTCCAAGGTACCCTGGGTGTGTTGGTTGTTGACGTTCTGGGACGCCGTGTCAACTTCAGCCTGTTACATGCATTGTCTGTTTTGGACAGGCGGCGTCCAATCAGAGCACAGGGAGGGCAGGGTGTGTCCAATCAGAGCGGGTCCGTGGAGTCCAGCTGCTCACATCTGGATCTGATCACAGCGTCCTCGTGGAGATGTTTATTAGTCAGTAATGTGCAGAGATCTGACCTGAGAGCAGTCTGAGGGTGATGAAGATGATGAAGATGATTTTCACTCTCACACAGACAGAGAAGGACTGACAGGAAGTCATCAGGGGAACATGATGATGATGTCACTACAGACTGATTAAACACTGCAGGTTTACTGACAGAGACTGCACTTCAGCTGCAGCAAAGTCAGGAGTGAATGAATGAATGAGTGAATGAATGAATGAGTGAATGAATGAATGAATGAATGAATGTAAAAAGAAGCTGTAGTTTTGTTGAGGAGGACATTAGGTGATGCGTCTTCATCAGGACGTCATGTTGCTGTTTTAGTCCCGACAGAGACGCTCAGAGTTTTCAGTGTTTTATTGGATTGAAGGCTCATCTTCTTCCTCCTCCTCCTCCTCCTCCTCCTCCTCCTCTGTTTCTGTTGTCTGAAGCAGTTTCACATGTCACTGATGATGTAAGCGAACAGGTGGTTATAGCTCCGCCTCTCGTCGAGGTCTTTAGTCCGTCGTCCATCGTCCTGATGTTTAAAGGAACCAGTTGGAGACAAACTGTCGCTATTGTTTGGTCTCTAATCAGAGCTGCGTCCACAGCAGAGGTCAAAGGTCAGATGTGCAGAAATAATCAGCTGTAACATCAGAATCAGGAGTTAAACACATCTGTGTAATCAGTTAATAAATACAGTGATCCAACATGAGGAGTCTGAAACTGTGACTGGATTCTGTTTAAATCAGTTTGAATCAATCTGATGAGGAAGAAAGAAAAGAATCAGGTGTTCAACTTTTCTCTGTGATCATCCTGACGTGTTTCTGTGTCCGCTGACAGTCATCTCTTCTTCTTCTTCTCTGTTTGTTTTGCCGGTGCTGCTTCCTGTCGGTGGGCCTGCTGCTCCTCTGAAGGTAAGACATCTTCACCTCATCTGAACTCTGCGTTTGAAAACTCTGGTGTCACGTTTCACAGACGTGTTCAGTGTTTCCTCACCGATGTGGATTTACAGTCAGAAAGTTTATCTGACAGACTGGAGGAAACGTTCAGATTCACCTGAAGCCACAGCTGACGCAGCTGCTGACACAAACACACTAACACACCAGTCACAGTAAAGTCAGCTCAGTCACTACAGAGGTCAGTGTGTTTGTCCTCACAGATATCTGTGACGTAAAGAAAATAAATCAGAAATATTTTTGGTCACAAAACGAAAAGAAAAGAAATGAAACTACAAAAAGAGACGGAAGGAAAATAAAAACATAAATAACTGAAAAGTTGTGAGATGAAATCTAAAACTTTCATCAACACATAGTAACATTAAATATAATAATCTAAACACTGCCGTAACCGTTTTATACTGACAGGAAGTGATGTCATACGTGGACCATGTTTTACATCTAAAGTGTGTTTATATTTTTTGCAGCAGTGAGCAGCTCAGTTGTGTCTTTTGTGCAATGCATTGTGGGACACAGTGTCACCAGCAGGACACTGAGATAGTCTGAGAGTCTGTGTCAACAACTGGCCTGGATTCAAATGTTTTTTAGTTTGGAGATACCAGATTTTCAGCTGACAGCAGCCATCTTTAATGAGGATGGTAGTATAGTCTGTATCCGCGGAGCGTCGTCCGCACAGGAGCAGCGGATGTGCTCAGTCTCCTGAAACTAAGTTTCCTGACGGTATCTTTGACTTGTGCAGCTGGAACTCTGATAAGAAAAATAATGTTTGTAAAAGCACGAAATAAGAAACCGTTTCTGTCGATGATGTGTCCTCTGAAGGGTTCACAGAGCACAGTGTGTGTGTGTGTGTGTGTACTGTATCATGACCAATTTCAGTTTGAAACCGTCGTAGTGAGGACACCTCTGCATTGTGAGGACGTTTTTGGCCAGTTTACATTCATGTTGATGTTTAGTCTTTCTTTCAGCAAAGGTCCTCACAAGTATAGACACACAAAGCTTTGGTCATGAGGGATATATGTTAATGATAGTTTGGGACATTTCCATCCGTGTTTTTAAGACTGTAAGTGAGTAGATTATGATATGTATGGAGGACATTTCTAGTCACGTTTGTAGCCGCCAAACCGGGTATTTAGATGTGTGATGTGAACACGTCTGACATTTCACAGCATTAACTGTCACTTTACTGCAGAGCTCTGAACATGTTCAGCTCCACCGTCTCTTCAATCAATCAATTTTATTTATAAAGACCAATATCACAAATCACAGTTTGCCTCAGAGGCTTTACAGCAGGCAACATCGCTCTGTCCTTAGGACCCTCACAGCTGATCAGGAAAAACTCTCACAGGGACCCCGACCCCTGACCCCTGACCCCTGACCCCTGACAGGAAATATCACAACACGATGATGTGACTTTATATTTCTCCTCATTTTGGCTCAACATCATTTAAACTGTCTGAAACTGCGATGCGGATGGTTTGTAACGTCCTCTGGGCCTCCGTATAGTCAGGTACAGGTAGAGGAGTCTGGGCTCATTGCATCAAACCAGGTGGAGCTCCTCCTCCTCCTCCTCCTCCTCCTCCTCCGCCTCCTCCTGACAATGTAAATCCACCTCCTGCTGGATGAAAGGAGGCGGTGGAGCGTGGGACGTGTTGGAGCGTTAAATCCGACGGAGAGTTCATTAAACAGAGTCGAGATGTTCAGCAGCGTGACCTCATCAGAGACAGGAAGCAGTCACAACCAATCAGCATGCAGCATGGTTTTCATGAGTGAATCGCGTCCAGGACCAAAACACTGAGGTCAGAGGTCACAGAGACCACAACAAACACTGGCTGCTGCTGTCGGAGGCAGCTGACCAATCAGGGGTCAGGGCTCCACTGTAGGGGGCGCTGCAGAGCAGCCTGTGTGAAGGTCAGAGGACAGGAAGTGCGGCCTGAAACCGTTTTTATAGCGGCTCAAATGTGTCAGTCGAACCAGGTATTTTTTAACAAGGTGAGGACATTTCCAGCCGAGTTAGAGGCGAGCAGACCGGGTGAAGTTTGATGATAGTCGGGGACATTTCCAGTCGTGTTGTGACGAGGTGCTTCATTAGTTTGCTGAATTTTTATTTCATAGCAAGGTTCCTTTATTTAAGTTACCTGAAGAGAAGCAGTGTGATGTGGTCTGAGACACCAGGTGGAAACAGTTATTTAAAGTTTAGTTTCATGATAATTGTCATTTGATAATAAACTAATCATCAAATTTGTCAATCAATCAGTTTTATTTATACAGCCCAATATCACAAATCACAATTTGCCTCACAGGGCTTTACAGCATACGACATCCCTCTGTCCTTATGACCCTCACAGCTGATCAGGAAAAACTCCCCAAAAAACCCTTTAACGGGGAAACGTACGTATGGAAACGTCAAACTGTCGTGTGGTTCAGTTTCTCTCAGATGAGGATTCGATGCTTCTCTTGTTGCTTTGGTCGAACAAATAAAACGAGACATTAATTTAAAACGAGCATTTGTCTGACGTTTGAATACAACATGATTTTATTATTTCAAAATTATTCAGAGTGAGAAACATTAGACACGTTGATCTGAAACTGGACGTCTGGTTTATGTTTCTACGTGTTGTTTGTTGAAGTCATCAGACGTCTGTACGGTGAGGTCACAGGTCGCTGTGAGGTCAGAGGTCATTTACACAGTTTTTCCCTGCACTGTGCCTGCCAGGCTCAGCAGCAGGGAGTCATTGCTGCAGCTGATTGGCCGGTCAGAGGGCCAGACAACAACAACAGTGGCGTCCGTCCAACCAGGACGCAGCGCTGAGACTGAGGCCTTCAGTCTGGTGTCTCCTGGCAGGATTTGTGTTCAATATTAATGAGCAGTCAGATTAGCAGAACTCCCAGCAGCCACTGGGGCCGTGTAATCCAGGCCGTGTCGGGCTGCTGATAAGACCGAGCAGGGGTCCGCCACGGCCCCCGGCAGGAGCCGAGGGGACCCCCCCCCCCCCACTGACGGCACAGTTAATAGGTCGACGAACAGGAAGTTATTTTATTTCTACCAGAAACATTTCGTTGGTTTGATGAAGTTTAGTTTCGTCCCTCTGCTCAGACACAGACAGGAACATCCCATAATTTAATGCTGTTTTTGTTGTGATGTCATCTGTTACGACAACATTACTGCTTTTACTGTGAAACGTGTTCAGGGCGCGGCCTGCTGTCGACGTGTTTCTGAAAATGATTCACAGGTTTTAATTTGGACTTTAGTTTAGTCTCAGTTTTAGGTGAAGCCTGACGATGATGGCGTCAGTTCATCTGTAAACTCCTTCCTGCTCTCCAGAGGATGAACCTCTGTACATTATCATGACCTCATGACCTTTCCTCTGGCGCCCCCTTCAGGACAGACGTGTGTTGGTGTGTCTGTGTTGAATCACAGTGTTTCTTCACTGACACGTGTAACGAGATGGAGGACAAGCCGAGTGCTCTGACGAAGATCTTTGTGGTTTTAACTGTGAAACATTTCAGAGTTTCAGCGAGGCGTTCAGACTGATGCTGTGGAGTCAGAGTGGTGAGCAGTCGGGAGTAATTTCCTCTCAGATCAGGTCAGAGTGAGAGTTCGTCCTGTTGGAGGATCTTCAGAGGAACGTCTCCGTCCTCTCAGGGAATTCTGGGAATGATGGCAGCTATTGTTGACTGCAGTGTGTGATTGGTGGAGCGTATCGACCGCTGACAGCCGGGACAAAGAGAGGGGGGGTCGACCAAGTAGAACTAATCCACCTCCTCCTCGCCCCCCTCTGACCCCCCCTCTGACCCCCCTGACCCCCCCCCCCCGGCGGCTCTGCAGGGTCACAAAGAACTAAAACCAGATTTCGGCTCCAACTGAAACGTCCCAGCTCTTCAGTATAAACTAGACGACACTCAGCTGCGACCTCCGCCAGCGTCCAGACATCGTCTCTACCAACGTTAATGAAAACTAATGAGCGTCTTCGCCTCGTGATTCAGATCCACTCCAAATATGAACGCATTGGTCGTCGGCCTTCACTGCAGACGTCCGCATACGGACAAACTGAGCTGAGAACAGGAGCTCTCTACTGAAGGACGTCATTATCTTTATATTTTCTTTATATTTCATGTAATTATGATTATTAGAATTATTTGGGGGGGGGTTAAGTACCCTCTAAAAACTATGGAAACTTCAGTTTTGTTGTGAACTTTTCACTAAATTAAAAAATAAAAATTGGTTTGTTTTTAAATTCAGATTTTTCAGTTGAATATTTTAAAGCTCGTCTGATTTCATCACGTTTTCTTCACGTTAAACACTTTCAGCTTTTTACGCTTAAAATTCTCATTTTAGTTTTGTTACCAGCAGCAAAAGAAGCTGTGGTAATAATTATTAATACTACTTATTTATTCAGCAAAATGTTCTCAAAGTTTAATTTCAAAAAGATGAGAAATTGTACATAATTAAATTTTCAAATTCTCACTAAAGTGAAAAGTGTTAGTAATACTATGTTTTTGTGTTTGTAGTATTTAACACAGACACACACATATTATTATTAATGAAAAATATTTTTAATCATTCTTAAAAATGAAAAGAAAAAAATCAAACTAGATATTTCACAGTGTTTGAATCTTTATGCACGTGTGTATAATCATCTGTATTCATACTAAACGCAGTATTTAAACAAAATAAAATCATAAGGCAAGTTTTTTAATTCTCATGTTTTTTTTCGTCAGAGGACTAAAATTAATTAAACTGATAAACACACACACACACACACACACACACACGGATATATGTGTAAATACATACGTGTGTGTTCTGATATTTTCCTCTTAATATGATTTTATTTTAACGTCTTCGTCTCATTTGAAATTTAACATTTTGGATTTTATTCTTTATTTCTGTGTTAAATTGGAAAACATTAAATCTTGACTGAAGTGAAATATTAATATTAAATCCAAACTGATGAGTTTAATAATGTCCAAACTGAAGATTATTTTCATTATGGATTGATGTACTTGGTTATAATGTTCAGTCATAAATTAATGTTTGGTGTCGATAAAGTTCAAACTGACGTCTTCTGATGAAACAAGAAATTTTGTTTTAAAAGTCACTTAAACATTTAGCTATTAAAAAAATGTGCAGATTAATTTTCTGTGGGTGAAGTGATGGATTCAGCCCGTTGATTTTATCAGTGAGGAAATGATAGAAATACTAATTATCATCCCTGACGACGTGTCGCTGCTGTTCAATGCTCGTCGTCGTAAATGATCAAAATCAAAATGAATCTGAATGTGAACTCTTGAATTCAATGATCTTAACGTTTGTTTTCTGAATCTGAATCTGAGATGAGTCTGACGTTATGCATCAGCTTCCAACGACTGTAGAAATGACACTCAGCGACTGAGTGAAACCGTCGCTCAGTTCATGTCGTCAGACGAGATTTTATTTGTTCAATCAGACTGAAAGCAGCTGAGCTGATGGTTTGTGTGTGAGTTCGTCTTCACCGTCAGATCTTTAGTGTGAAACTGTTAAAGTGTCCAACAGAGTCCGGTGAGGACGGGGACGACGGAGGGGACGACGGAGGGGACACATTTACACTCCTCTGTTTTCCAAAAATAAGGCTCAGTTTGCACACGCTCAGTCCGTCTCTGCAGAGCTGTGAGGTTTCACGTTTCACACTCCAGAGGGCAACAAATCAAACGCTGTTGACCTCCGACCTTTAACACACACACACACACACACACACACACACACACACACACACACATGGTCAGCAGACAGGAGAGTCCTCAGTTTGAGAGTTTCACTTTTATTTTAAACTTAATTTAAAACCAGGACTCGGCGTTATGTTTCCTGTCTGAATGTTAAATCTCTTCACTCATCATCGTTAGTTTTCACATGTTTGACTTCATGTGTCAGTTTGTGTGTGGCCGTGTTTAAACTGTGATGATGCAGCGTTCATGCTCACACACCAGAGTCACCGTCAGGCCGTCGGCTGGAGGCGTTTCAGTCGTCTCACGTTGGACTGACTGAACAGATCCCAGGTCAGATGGATGCAGCCGTCTTTACCTTTTCCAGCTGTGTGTGCAGCGTCTGTTTTTTAACGAGAGTCTGGGACGTTTGCAGCTGTGTTTGTGGTGAGCAAACTGCAAGTTTTTTACCAAGGCTTTTGGATATTTCCAGCTGTGATTGTCACAATGAAACCAGGTATTTCCAACAAGAAATTTGAACATTTCAGACTGTATCTGTATCTGCAGAGACCAAACCAGTTATCTAGCAGTGTTTGAAGCAATGAAACTGGCTATTTTCAGCAAGAGTCTGGGACAGTTCCAGCCGTGTTGGTAGCGACTATAATAAGTCTGAATTTTAAATCTCTTTAATCATCATTGTAAGAGTTTTCACGTTTCACTTCACGTTTCAGTTTGTGTGTGTTTAAACGTGAAGGTGCTCAGTTTGAGGCCTGTGCTGCGTTTACATTCACACACCAGAGTCACCGTCAGGCCGTCGGCTGGAGGAGTTTCAGCCATCTCATGTTGGACTGACTGAACAGATCCCAGTTTAGATGGATGCAGCCGTCCGCAGGTCAAAGGTCACACTTTACACTGTTTTTCTACAGTTTAACGTGTAGCTACAGAGACCTACACTCTATACTGACCCTGAACGCACCGTGACTGAGGATTGAAGCCACTGCTGCTGTAATTTAGTTCAGCTCAGTTTATTAGGGTCATCAGCTCGTCTTTGTGGGTCCAACACATGAATCCTGCAGTTTAACAAAAAGTAATGTATTTTATATTCGTTCAAATATCAAAGCAAAACAGAGAAAAAAATACATACATACATATATACATATATATATATATATATGTATATATATATATATATGTATACATATATATATATATATATATATATGTATATATATATATATATATATATATATATGTATATCTCACATATCAGATGTTGGATCCTTCAAAGAAAATCCACAAGTAAGATTTCAGAAGTGAAGAACTCTTTAAATGTTTCCCTGAAAGCAGCTGTTTCAAAGCAGAGCTGCAACTAATTATTATTATTATTATTATTATTATGATCTCAGTCTGAACCATCTGAACAAAATGTCCTTAAATGTCTTGTTTTTGTCACCAACAGTCCAACCCCCCGAAATATTCAGTTAATCATCATGTGAGACAAAAGGAAGCAAAAACATGTCGGACGCTGGAATAATAAAACATATTAATATATTTAATATACGTTTGGCATTTTTGCTGAAAAAATACAATTTATTCTGATAATTAAAGCAGTTTCAGATAAATTTCCTGTTGATGGAGTTTCACTTTTTTTGAAGATTCACTTTCACCGAAGGTTTAATTTCTCATGATCGAATGCTTCATGTTGTCTCACTGTCTGATGTCACACTGGATAATTATAATAATAACAACAATAATAATAATAATGATGATAATAATAACAATAATAATAATAATAATAATGATAATAATGATAAAAGCAGTGCGCTGGGTTCAGAGGCTGTCGGTGGGAACAGGGTGTCCTCTCAGTAACCCTCCTCCCTCTGTGGTGGTGGGCGGGGCCTGATCCCTCCCTCAGCCCATTGATTGGTCACGGTCATGCTGCTGACATCTCAGCAGATCTCTGTGATCCTCAGTCTGATCCTCAGACTCTGGTTTCTGCTGACGGAGACCTGGTCCAGGACCAGAGTTAAACCTGATTCACGTGGATCCTGTTGTGCTGCTGCAGATCTCAGCTCTGCTTTTTAAAACCAGCTGAGAGGACCATCAGTTATGACCTGATTGTTATTAATGTTGTTACCTGTCAGAGAACTGACCCCGCCCCCAGCAGCACATTGTTTAGCTGCTGCGTCAGTACTTGAGTCTGTCTGAGTGACATCTGACTGTGGCTCAGTGCCTCAAGCAGTCCCACCTCAGAATACGTGGACTGTCCCTTTAATGCGTGACACCAAACGTGCTGCTGCTGTTTGTCACAGTTTGAGGTCAGCAGCTGATGGAATAGTTTTAATTGCACTCGAGAGGCCGCCGTCAGCCCTGACTCGCTCTGGATGGGAAAACAAATCACAGTGAAAGCACACGTTTGATTGGCTGACACTGAGTTCTGCTGTCGTCATTGTGTCGAGTTATTGTGAGTTTGATTCAAAGGAGATGATCTGTGGTCGCCATGAACCAATCAGAGCTACAGCGGGAGATTACAAGTCTGAGGAGGAAGTGACCGGCTGCAGGGCGACGCTATTTAAGATGGATACGAGTGTGTGTGTGTGTGTGTGTGTGTGTAGACAGCATGTAGTGTGTTTTCTATATGTAGCTGAAGGTACCAACATCTGTCAGCACTGTAACATGACCTGTGTATGTGTGTGTGTGTGTGTGTGTGTGTGTGTGTGTGTGTGTGTGTGTGTGTGTGTGTTGTCATCAGGGTCTCAGTTTGCCTGCTGCCATCTGCCCTGCTGAGACTGTGTGTTGTTAGCTCACACACACACACACACACACAACTTCAATATAACCGCCTTTTGGGGCCCTGCTGAGAACAAGTGGGAGACAGTTATGACTTGATAAGAGCGTCTACAGTGTTTGACTTGTGAGGACTTGGGCACTGTGCTCACATATGACTATTGTCACACATGTATACTGCCAGATATTAATACATACTTTCAACATATTGTACCACAGTAGCCAGAACTATAACTATAATATTATTACTTTCAATAATGTTGTTGTAAGCTACTGTCATTACCTGCATCTCTCTCTCTCTCTCTCTCTCTCTCTCTCTCTCTCTCTCTCTCTCTGTCTCTCTCTCTCTCTCTCTCTGTCTGTCTCTCTCTCTCTCTCTCTCTCTCTCTCTCTCTCTCTCTCTCTCTCTCTCTCTCTCTCTCTCTCTCTCTCTCTCTCTCTCTCTCTCTCTGTCTCATTGTGTCATGTGGATTACTGTTAATTTATCATGCTGATCTGTTCTGTACGACATCTATTGCACGTCTGTCCGTCCTGGAAGAGGGATCCCTCCTCAGTTGCTCTTCCTGAGCTTTCTACCGTTTTTTTTTCCCCGTTAAAGGGTTTTTTGGGGAGTTTTTCCTGATCAGCTGTGAGGGTCATAAGGACAGAGGGATGTCGTATGCTGTAAAGCCCTGTGAGGCAAATTGTGATTTGTCATATTGGGCTTTATAAATAAAATTGATTGATTGATTTACACTTTAGGTCAGTTCTCTGAGAGGTGACAACAACGATTTCAACTGAAAACGCAACATTTTGAAAACAGTTTCCAGAGTGCAATTTTTTGGAAACGGCACCGTTGTCATGGAAACTTGCAATATGCAGTTCCTCTGAAAACGTAGGGACTTTTTGCACATGCTCATTACAGTTCCAGTCACTAGGCATGTGTGAGAAAGTCGACCATCACAACAACAATGGCGAGCTGTTTGTGTTGCTCACCCTGTTGATTCGTTAACACTTCTCCAGCAAAGTGTAGATCTACTGTGGCAACTCCACCTCGTCGCGGTCCTCTCCGCTCCTCTCACCCACACTTGAGCACCTGTTCTGGGATACACAGTGTCGGCCTGCCCGGCCTGACCTCCGCGGCCCTCCCTGGACAGGTGCTCAAGTGTGGGTGAGAGGAGCGGCAATGGTAATGTATAGTTACCTGGGCTTCATCAGTCAAATTACACATTACTGCCCAACACTGATTATAACTACTTAATAAGAAAGTAGTATTTGGGTATAGCAAAAAAATGAAAATAAACTTCAGCCTCCGCTCGGAAAATTAAACAGTCCTAAAACTGCAGCCTCCAGTACTGCAGCTTTACGTTACTCGATTTTGCAGCTCCGTGTGAACGGAGATCGTTTCAATAACGTCGTCATATAAACGCAGAAGTTTTCTAAAACGCAAAGGACAGACTTCTCTGTTTTTAGAGAGAGCGTTGTCGTCTTAACGGGGCCACAGACTGTGAGTCAGTGTGAGGTCAAACCAGCAGCAGCTGCGTGTCTGTCTCCTCATGTGTTTCAGTAGAGTCAGACAGAGCAGAGGTGTGGTCACGTCACGTGTCTGTCTGGAGGCTTTAGTCCCTTTAACACTATCTGTTCTAGGCGGGAATATCGCGCCATTATTCCGCCTGGCAGTACTGTATATAAGGTACGATCACAGGATGTGGGGACAGAGTTGTTTCACCTTCGAGCTGCCACAGGAGGTAGAAACAGTGTCTGTGTGACCAGGACAGCCGGCAGGATGAGAGCATGGACGGCACGGTGTGATGTTTTTACGACGTGTTATGTGTGTGACACTACTGTTACTACGAGAAGTCGTTTTTCTCCTGGACGTTTTTCGATTGAATTCTACTTGTACGTACTTTCAGCTACAGAGAACAATTTAATTTCTCTCTTTAAGGATGTTCATACTTCTGTTTATGCTTTTTAAAGTATGAAGCATTTTGTCTTTTAACCTTTTCAGTTAATTTCACCTTTGACACTCTCACAGCCTCCAGCTTTTGTAGTCATTTACGACAGCTCCCAGCCTCCGCAGGTAATTCAGCTCAGATTGTTTTATATTTTCACTTCAGCATTTTCCACAGGAAGTGCTTTCTCTATGTTCTCTCCAGGTTTAGATAAACAGAAAGAACATGTTGAGGATCTTTAGAGGAGCTTATGCTAAGCTAAGCTAAGTGGCTGCTGTAAAGACACGAGAGTTGAAACAATCTGAACATCTGACTGTCAGAGAGGATTTACCAAACTGTCATAATTGTTCTTGATGATGTTGATAAATTGGTCCCAATAAATCAAGAGCTGTGCACAGGCCTGAGACCAGCTGCAGCTGTCACCTCCTGCAGTCTAAAATACCAACACACCGCCGGTCAAATCAAAGTTTGTAATGATTCATTCTACATCAGGTTAATCTGATGATTGTGATTTAGATGAATCGATTCATCGTTGGGTCAAAAGAAAGACAGAAGATGTTGTTGACAGTTTCCCGAAGGAGGCCATGTTAGAAATCAAAAACCTGAACATGCTGAGTTTCTTTGAGCAGCTGCAGCCTGAGAGTTGATTCTATGAATAAACTGACAAAACATTTGATTAGAAAATCAAAACTGATAATGATATGAAATGAAATGATAATAAAAGATGACTGAATGATGAAAGTTTTCAGCTTTTCATGTTTCCTGTTGGAGATTAACGTCTGCAGCTCACAGCAGGTGTGAACCTGATGATAATCAGAGCTGATCCAGGACCTGCTGAACCTGAACGCACCATAACAGTCCCTCTGTTTTGAGTCAGTGACAGGACAAAGACTTTAGTCAGGGTGGAGAGGGGGTGGGGTCAGGGTGATGATGGGGTGGGGTCAGGGTGATGATGGGGTGGGGTCATGGTGATGATGGGGTGGGGTCAGGGTGATGATGGGGTGGGGTCATGGTGATGATGGGGTGGGGTCATGGTGATGATGGGGTGGGGTCAGGGTGAAGGACGGGGTGGGGTCTGGGTGATGTGGGGGTGGGGTCATGGTGATGATGGGGTGGGTTCAGGGTGATGATGGGGTGGGTTCAGGGTGGAGATGGGGTGGGGTCATGGTGAAGATGGGGTGGGGTCATGGTGATGATCATGGTGATGATGGGGTGGGGTCATGGTGATGATGGGGTGGGGTCAGGGTGATGATGGGGTGGGGTCAGGGTGAAGAGGGGGTGGGGTCAGGGTGATGATGGGGTGGGGTCATGGTGATGATGGGGTGGGTTCAGGGTGATGATGGGGTGGGGTCATGGTGATGATGGGGTGGGGTCATGGTGATGATGGGGTGGGGTCAGGGTGATGATGGGGTGGGGTCAGGGTGATGATGGGGTGGGGTCAGGGTGATGATGGGGTGGGGTCATGGTGATGATGGGGTGGGGTCAGGGTGAAGACGGGGGTGGGGTCAGGGTGATGATGGGGTGGGGTCATGGTGATGATGGGGTGGGGTCATGGTGATGATGGGGTGGGGTCAGGGTGATGATGGGGTGGGGTCAGGGTGGAGACGGGAGCAGGTCCTCGTCTACAGAGGTCACCATGTTGCACCGCCATGTTTCTACAGTAGCCCAGAGCGGACAAACCAAACACGTGTTATGTGTTTTCATGTCGGGCACTGTGGCACAGCGTCATGAGTTGGTCTCAGTCATCACACGGCGTGTTTTTCGGAGACGACAGACGGTCAGGATGTTTTGGATCATCAGACTGAAGAAACAAAACAAAGACGTCTGATGGGACAGAAACTGAAACTGAAGCGTCTCTGATGATTTCAACTGTTGTTTCCTAACGAGGTCACAGAGTGATCTGATTGGTCCATTTGTTTAATGAGGGGAGAACGAGAACACTAATTATCCTGACAAGTGTGTGTGTGTGTGTGTGTGTGTGTGTGTGTGTGTGTGTGTGTGTGTGTTGAGATGTGTCAGTGTTTCTCTTTATGAGACTCAAGAGAGTTGTGTCTCCGCTGTGTGTCTCAGTGTCTCCTGGGGGCAGCAGGTGAGGTTCACCTGGTGGGAGGTGTGTGTGTGTGTGTGTGTGTGTGTGTGTGTGGTACTGTATTACAGATTTTTCCTGAATTATTTCTACCAAAATCCAGTTTGGACAGATTTATGGTTATACTGGTTTCTGGTATCTGTATCTGTGTCACCCTCCAGCTCAGGTCTTCCACCAGAGGCCTGGGAGTTTGAGGGTTCTGCGCAGTATCTCAGCTGTTGCTAGGACTGCACTCTTCAATCTGCTGGAGCCATTCTCCCAGTTTGGGGGTCACTGCCCAGAGTGCTCCTTCTACCACGGGGATCACATCACAACTTTGACCTTCCACATCTGTTCCAGCTGTTCTTTCAACCCTTGATGCTTCTCCACCTTTCCGTGTTCCTTCTTTCTGATGTTGCTGTCGGCTGGTATCGCCACATCTTCCACCACTGCCCTCTTCTGGTGTTTGTTAACCACCACTATGTCCGGTTGGTTAGCCAGCAGCTGTTTGTCAGTCTGGAAGCTGAAGTCCCACAGGATCTTAGCCCTGTTGTTCTCAACCACCTTTGGTGCTGTGTCCCATCAGGATTTGGGTACTTCGAGTCCATACTGGGTGCAGATGTTCCTGTACACTATCCCAGCCACTTGCTGGCAGCTTGGTCACAACCTGCCACTATGTGCTGGATCGTCTCAGGGGCGTCTCTGCACAGCCTGCACCTTGGGTCTGATCTGCTGTGGTCGACCCTGGCCTCTATGGCCCTTGTGCTTCGGACCTGTTGTTGTGCTGTGATGATTAGTGCCTCTGTGCTGTCTGTCAGTCCAGCATTCTCCAGCCACCGGTAGGTCTTCTTGATATCAGCCACTCCAAGTTGTATGCTGGATGTTTCATCCTGGATAGTGGCTCTGATGCTCACTAGGCCTCTTTCCACTTGGTGTATAGCCTCAGGGTGCTGGACTTGGGGTGGAACCCTCCATGCATGGCGAGGAGCTTTTTTGTCTCCTCCTTTGGCCAGCTTATGATCCCAGCTGGGTATCTGATGACTGGCAGTGTGTGATGGCTCGGACTTTGTTCTGACCGTTGAGCTGACTCCTCAGGACTTGCCTTACTCTCTGGAGGTATTTGGTTGTAGTCGACTTCCTTGCAGCCTCCTCATGATTTCCATTAGCCTGTGGGATCCCAAGGTACTTGTAGCTGTCCTGGATATCTCCCATGTTGCCCTCTGGTAGGTCGACTCCCTCAGTTCTGATCATCTTGCCTCTCTTTGATACCATCCGACCACACTTGTCTAATCTGAATGGCATCCCTCTGTCCTTGCTGTAGATCCTGGTGGTGTGGATCGGTGAGTCAATTTGTCGCTCATTCTTGGCGTACAGCTTGATGTCATCCATGCAGAGCAGATTGTTACTCCACTTCGGAATCTGTATCCATAGCCAGTGTTCTTGATGATCTGTCTGAGGGATTCAGGCCTATGCAGAACAGCAGTGGTGACAGTGCATCCCCTTGGTATATGCTGCATTTGATGTTGACTTGGGCAATCGGCTTTGAGTTGGCCTCTAGGGTCGTCTTCCACATGTCCATGGAGTTCTTTATAAACGCCGTTAGTGTCCTGTTGATCTTGTATAGTTCTATATATATATACTATCCCAGCTGACATTGGGCACCCTGGGTACACCCTGGATGGGTCACCAGACTATCACAGTGCACATTTACTAACAGCTAACAGCTAATACTAACTAACAACTGACATTAACTAGCTGCTAACAGCTAATACTAACTAACAACTGACATTAACTAGCTGCTAACAGCTAATACTAACTAACAACTGACATTAACTAGCTGCTAACAGCTAACGTTAACTAACAACTGACATTAACTAGCTGCTAACAGCTAATACTAACTAACAACTGACATTAACTAGCTGCTAACAGCTAACGTTAACTAGCTGCTAACAGCTAACATTAAGTAGCTGCTAACAGCTAATACTAACTAACAACTGACATTAACTAGCTGCTAACAGCTAACGTTAACTAACAGCCAACATTAACTAGCTGCTAACAGCTAACGTTAACTAGCTGCTAACAGCTAACATTAAGTAGCTGCTAACAGCTAATACTAACTAACAACTGACATTAAGTAGCTGCTAACAGCTAATACTAACTAACAACTGACATTAACTAGCTGCTAACAGCTAATATTAACTAACAACTGACATTAACTAGCTGCTAACAGCTAACGTTAACTAACAGCCAACATTAACTAGCTGCTAACAGCTAACGTTAACTAGCTGCTAACAGCTAACATTAAGTAGCTGCTAACAGCTAACATTAACTAGCCCTCCTTCTGCTGATGTCATCTCAGATAAGTTGTTCACAGTGTGACATCATCAGGCTGCGTCTTCTAACACGTCACGTGTGAGTTCACTGCGCCTTTTGGTCCTGATGGCGTCCTGGGGACGATCTCTGTTTGTCCCGATTCATCTGGTGAACTCTGACCTGTGTCCTTTTTCCTCCGATGTCACTTCCTGTATGTGTTTCTGAGTAAAAGTCTTCTTCACCCTGATCTGTGTGTGTGTGTGTGTGTGTGTGCAGGCTTTTATTGTGAAAAACATCAACTGCAGCCTCAGTGTGAACAGAGGTCAGAGGTCAGAGGTCATGTTATGTGTGTGTGTGTGTGTGTGTGTGTGTGTGTGTCAGCACTCTCAGCAGCTCTGACCAACACAGATGGACTGTGACAGGTGGAGAGGTGCATCATGGGAGAGGAGGCCATGCTCCAAAAATCAGTCCTGACAGATATACACACACACACACACACACACACACACACACCCTCCGCTCTCTGTTTGACTGACAGCTCTGGTAGTCTCACTCTTGGTCGCCCCAGCGACCGCGTCCCGCTCCGTTAGTCCGTCTCAATTGGCCGGATCTGCCTGCCAATCAAACACACAGGCCATGTCCCCGCCCCCCCGGGACCTGCAGCCAAACACATCACTCCTTCATCTCTCCTCCTTCACCTCCTCTCTCCTCTCCCGCCATCTTCCTCCTCCTCCTCTTCATCAGCTCACTGCCCCTCTGCACATCACTGTTCATCGTTCCCACGGCGACGACCACGAGGAGCCGATCGGTGCTGATGTGGACGACTGAACACAAACAAACACACTGAGAGGGAAGGAAGTAAGGAAAGAAGAGGAAGGGAGGGAGGGAAAAGGACAGAGGGGAAGAATGAAGAAAGAAGGACAGACAGAAGGAAGGAGGGAAAGAGGAGAGGGGAAGAAGGGAGGGAGGAGAGTAAGACGAAGGAAAGAACAATGAAGAAAGAGAAAGAAGGAAAGAGGTGAGAGGAGGAAAAGAAAGAAGAAACATAAGAAGAGAAGAGAAGGGAGGAAGGGAGTGAGGGAAGTAAGGAAAGAAGAGGAGGGAGGAGGACGGAAGGAAAGAACAATGAAGATAGAAAGAAAGAGAGAAGGAAAAAGAAGGAAAGGAAATAAGAGGGGGTAGGAAGGAAGGATAGAAGAGAAGGAAGGTGAGGATGGTGGTGATGATGATAGAGAAGAAGATGAAGAGGATAAAAACTGCTCCACCAAAACTGACAAACTTGTCGAAGGTCGCCGACATCACTGTTTGTTTTAACACCCCCCCCCCCCCCCACACTCCCCCAACCCCCCCGGGCCACCTGACGAGCTTTGAAGCGCTAACGAGATGCTGCATCGCCCTGTTTACACTGAGAAGGGGGGGGGGGGAGTCTGACCGCCACGCCGCCGCAGGGCGGGATTCAAAGCAGCACCAGAGGAGGGAGGAGGGGGGGCAGAGGTTTCCCTCGTCAGAGCTCGTTAAGACTCAGGGGTTGCCGTGGTGATTGAGGAGGCGGATCACGTCAGAAGGTCAGAACGTCTTTGACTGAAAACACTGAGTTTTAAACACTGGACTCAGAACATCATCCTCATCACCATGATGAGGATGATGTTCCACTTCCTGTTTGGTTGCTACAGGTAACCAGTGCTGAGAAAGCTTGGTCCTGATTGGCCGACACATATTCCTCAAAGTTGGTCCACATTGACGAGGAGGTCATGTGACCTGACGCCGCCGCAGATATTATGGTCTTTTTTTTTTCTCCTAGTAACCACCCAAAGAAAGGTCCTGATTGGCTGAAACTCTGATGGATCTATTCCAGTGAAGTTAATTTTGAGTGAATTTTATATTTTGATTCTGACCCTTGAGTTTTGTTTGATAAACATCAGACTGGTTCTGTGAAGGACGAAGTGAGCGTGAATTAATAAAGTGATGAAGTCTTTATGTTTGTGTTGTTTTAAAATGATTTCTAAATGTTCTAAATGTTCTGTGAAGAACAGACAGTGTTTATATTCACTGTACGATGAGGAACGACACTTTACACTGTGTTTATGAACTGTCCTCAATACAAAATATATATTCATATTTTACACTCGGTTCACTTCCTGTAAGATTGTAAAGCCAAATCCTGCTCTTTTTTCCTAAATGTAACCACGTGTGTGTGTCGGCTAAACGTAACCATGTGTGTGTGTTGGCTAAACGTAACCACATGTGTGTGTTGGCTAAACGTAACCATGTGTGTGTGTGTCGGCTAAACGTAACCATGTGTGTGTGTTGGCTAAACGTAACCACGTGTGTGTGTTGGCTAAACGTAACCACATGTGTGTGTGTGTCGGCTAAACGTAACCATGTGTGTGTGTTGGCTAAACGTAACCACGTGTGTGTGTTGGCTAAACGTAACCACGTGTGTGTGTTGGCTAAACGTAACCACATGTGTGTGTGTTGGCTAAACGTAACCACGTGTGTGTGTCGGCTAAACGTAACCATGTGTGTGTGTCGGCTAAACGTAACCATGTGTGTGTTGGCTAAACGTAACCACGTGTGTGTGTTGGCTAAACGTAACCACATGTGTGTGTGTTGGCTAAACGTAACCATGTGTGTGTGTGTCGGCTAAACGTAACCAGGTGTGTGTGTTGGCTAAACGTAACCACGTGCGTGTGTCGGCTAAACGTAACCATGTGTGTGTGTTGGCTAAACGTAACCACGTGTGTGTGTTGGCTAAACGTAACCACGTGTGTGTGTCAGCTAAACCTAACCATGTGTGTGTGTCAGCTAAACCTAACCATGTGTGTGTGTCAGCTAAACGTAACCACGTGTGAGTGTCGGTTAAACCTAACCACGTGTGTGTGTCAGCTAAACCTAACCATGTGTGTGTGTCAGCTAAACGTAACCACGTGTGTGTGTTGGCTAAACGTAACCATGTGTGTGTGTTGGCTAAACGTAACCATGTGTGTGTGTGTCGGCTAAACGTAACCACGTGTGTGTGTTGGCTAAACCTAACCACGTGTGTGTGTCAGCTAAACCTAACCATGTGTGTGTGTCAGCTAAACGTAACCACGTGTGTGTGTTGGCTAAACGTAACCATGTGTGTGTGTTGGCTAAACGTAACCATGTGTGTGTGTGTCAGCTAAACCTAACCACGTGTGTGTGTCAGCTAAACGTAACCATGTGTGTGTGTCAGCTAAACGTAACCACGTGTGTGTGTTGGCTAAACGTAACCATGTGTGTGTGTTGGCTAAACGTAACCATGTGTGTGTGTTGGCTAAACGTAACCATGTGTGTGTGTGTCGGCTAAACGTAACCACGTGTGTGTGTTGGCTAAACGTAACCACGTGTGAGTGTCGGTTAAACCTAACCACGTGTGTGTGTCAGCTAAACCTAACCACGTGTGTGTGTCAGCTAAACCTAACCACGTGTGTGTGTGTTGAAAGAAAAAAAGTCAGTTGGTGGTGTCGTAACAGGCTGAAGTTGACACGGCGTCCCAGAACGTCAACAACCAACACACCCAGGGTACCTTGGACGTCATATGTGGACGTGGAAAGTCCATGACCAAACGTGGACATGTGACGAGGTCACAGTGAGGATGAGTTGTTGGTGTTTAAAGGGTTAAAGGACCTGTTCCAACACTTCATCACACACATGTACAGGTTCTCTCTTCTGTTGCTTTGAGCTCTAAACCTGATGTCACAGAGCTCAGACCTCCTCCTCTTCCTCCACCGCTGATACTCAACATGCAGGAGGAGGAGGAGGAGGAGGAGGAAGAGGAGGAGGCTTTGTGCTGCTCAGAGGAATAAAGCAGTGATGGGTCAGAGTGTGACAGTCCTGATCCTGGGCCGGTCCTAAATCCGTCCTTCACATCATGTCACACAGATTACAGCAGCCAATCAGCTTTAACCCTGAACAGCAGCAGGAAACCAGGAGGAGGTGGAGGAGGTGATGTAGAAGGAGGTCGAGCAAAGGTCACAGAGTGAGGGTCACAGAGTGAAGGTCACAGAGTGAAGGTCACAGAGCGTCGACAGGAGGACGTTTAACATGTTTGTGTTCTAACATAATAAACAGACTGAAAAGCAACCAGTGGAACCAGCAGAGGGGAAACACACAGGGACTGGGAGTGACTGGGACGCAGATAAAGGAGCTCAGGGAGGGAGGAGGAGGGAGGAGGTGGAGGTGTAGGAGCAGGTGATGGTGTTGGAGGAGGTGGAGGAGGGAGGACGTGATGGTGTAGGAGCAGGTGATGGTGTAGGAGGAGGTGGAGGAGGGAGGAGGTGGAGGTGTAGGAGCAGGTGATGGTGTAGGAGGAGGTGGAGGAGGGAGGAGGTGGAGGTGTAAGAGCAGGTGACGGTGTAGGAGGAGGTGATGGTGTAGGAGGTGTAGGAGGAGGTGATGGTGTAGGAGGAGGTGGAGGTGCAGGTGATGGTGTAGGAGGAGGTGGAGGAGGTGTAGGAGGAGGTAGGAGGTGTATTTCAGTGTAAATGAGAGTATAAGCTGATTTGAGAGCAGCTGTGTGAAGTGTGAAGGATCACAGCCAACTGTGTTAATACTGTCAGCACTGATACTGTAAATCCTCCCAGAGGAGGAGAGGAGAGGAAAGAGAGGAAAGGAGGGGAGAGGAGAGGAGAGGAGAGGAAAGAGAGGAAAGGAGAGGAGAGGAGGTGAGAGGAAAGAGAGGAAAGGAGAGGAGAGGAGAGGAGAGGAGAGGAGGGGAGAGGAGATCCACACTCAAAAACTTTCCAGGTCATTTTCCAGGATTTCCCTGCTTTATTTTGGGTTAGGACTTTTTCTGAGACCTGGAGGCTGCCTATAATAATCTACATTTCCCAAGGTTTTCCAGGACCTGGTCAAACATCTTCAACCTGCTGTTCCTTGAACCACCAGGTCCTGGATTTGTGCACATTAAAAGGTTCTTACACCTTGCATCGAAGAATCTCCAGTCTTCCAGGATGTTCCTGCTTCATGTCGCCTTTTTGTCCAGGACTTTTTTCAAATATCTGGAAGCTACTTTTAAAAAAAAAAAAAATCTCTCAATTTCCCAGGGTTTTCCAGGACAAGCAGGGACTGTTAGAACATTTCCAGGACTGGTAACTTGTCTTGAACAATGTTAAAATTTCCAGGTTTTCAGGAGATACAGGAGCCATGTCAAATATCTCAAGTCTTGATCTGATCACCACCTTTCCAGGACACCTTGTGTTCCAGGAAACTTTTGCTCTACTTTTAGACCTTCCCCAGGTCTTTGCCAGGACTTGCAAACTGCCTTGAAGGAATCAAAGATTTTCCAGGTTTTCCAGGATATGTGGGGACCCTGTCAAACCAAGCCCCATCCATCAGGACCTGGACACTGAGGACTTTTCCAGGACAACTTTTTCCAACATTAAAACTTCCTGTTGATTTAATTCATCACAACATTCCTCCTCCTGCTGCTGCTCCTCCTCCTCCTCCTCCTGCTCCTCCTGCTCCTCCTCCTCCTGCTCCTCCTGCTCCTCCTGCTCCTCCTCCTCCTGCTCCTCCTGCTCCTCCTGCTCCTCCTAAAGGACTAAAGATAATGGAGGCCACTGACCCACATGAGGGGGGAGGGGTCAGTGTGTGTCACCTCTGCCATCAGAGACACAAAGCACTTTGATTGACAGTTGACAGATATTTTGGGGAGGTGTGTCCTCCTCCTCCTCCTCCTCCTCCTCCTCCTCCTCCTCTACAGCTCGTCTCCCTCCTAAAGACTCTTGAAGTCTCTTGTTCCTGGAACCACAGAAGAAGAATGACGTCAGTTTGTCTGTCTGAGCGTTCACCAAAACATAAATCTGACCAACAGGCTAACACACACACACACACACACACACACAGAGTCTGGTGTTGAGTTCATCATGGGTCGCCGTGGTAACCAGAGACAAAGAGACTGGAGTCATGTTACAGTGAACATGTGTCGGCTGCTGTGTGTGTGTGTGTGTGTGTGTGTTAACATGTTCCCACACACTGTGAATATTACACGACTCAGGAATCTGTCAGGACCATAACTCGTGTCACTGCTGCAGCACGACTGTAACACGGAGTCCATCGCCTGGAAAACACACGATACTTTTATTTTTATACATTTTTAAGTTTAGTATAATTTATACGTTGTTTATTTATCAGCTGTTTATGACGTCCATGACGACGTCTGTTAAACAAGATATTTTATTTTATAATCATTTATGTCTGAATAAAATATAATAAATACAGAAATAAAAAAGTGTTTTCAACTCTATTTAAAATATAAAAAATGTAAAGAAATAAAATGTATATTTTTATCTCTTGATAAATAAATAGATGTACATTTTTATCTGGAGATAAAATCTAATAAATAATTAATACAAATATATTTTCATCTCTGAATAAAAAAATAAATGATTAAATATAGGTGTGTCTGTTATCTTTTTATTATTTATCTATTCATTCTTATTTAACTTTAATTTAACCTCTTGAGATTAAAAACCTCATTTCAGGATGGTCCTGGCCGAGACAGGCAGCAACATAGAACAAAAATAGAAAATAAAAAATATACAGCTCTGAAACAAACAACATAAAACACAAAATGAGAAAACTATAAAGAAAAACGTGTGTGACTATGTGCTTTAACTAGTGAACCATAAAACCACAGAAAATGTGTGTATAAATTAATTAATTACATAAAATATTATTTAGAAATCTCTGAATAAATAAATAAATAGATGAATTTAAAAACAACATATATGAAGAGTTAATCAGCAAAAACAGCTGAATGCAGCTTGTGATCAAAACAACTCAACAACTGTTTGTTTCAATAAAAAACAATAAAAACGCGATTCAGAAAAATGTATAAAAACTGAGACGTTGTTTTTTGCAGATATTTTCAATATAAACACCAGAGTGTGTTACACGAGCTGCACGCACGCACACTCATCAAATACTTACAAATATTAAAAAATGTCACAAGAAAAGAAGCAGAAAAAGAAAATAAAGAACATCTGATGAGAAAATGTACATTAAACACACACACACACACACACACACACACACACACACACACACACACACACACACACACACACACGTAACTTTAGAGGCGTGATCAGAGGAAACAGTTGTGATGGCAGTCTTTTGTTTTGAAAGTTTACGGCCGTCCTTCCTGTGATGACATGAAGAGTTCAACACATCACAGAAAATATTATTAAACCTGATAATACAAAGTTTGTTGTGTGAAATGTGGCGTGAGTTACGCTCAGAGGGTGGAGGCTGTGTGTGTGTGTGTGTGTGTGTGTGTGTGTGTGTGTGTGTGTGTGTGCAGGATCGGGTTTGCGGACATCAGATCAGATAGTTTTGTCTCACAGCTTGTAGCTTCTTGTCTGAACCTGAAGGAAACACTGTGGGTATTGTGGCTGAGCCTGTCAGGACGGACTCAGGTTACATTAACACAGTGACACAATGGAGGGCGCGTATCTCCAGAGGGCCGCCGTCATGTGACTGTGGGACAGAAATAATGAAGCTGCTGTGGGAACGAACGCAGCCCGTAAAGAACGTCACATGATCACAGAATAAATCTAACACACACAGAACATGAAAAATATATGTAAATATATTGAAGTTAAAGCTGCATTATTGTATGTTTGACCACCAGGGGGCTACAGGTGACAAATTCAAATACTGTACATTTAATAATAATAATAATAATAATAATAATAATAATAATAATAAACTTTACACAGTCACACAGTGATTTACATGGTTGATCCCAGATTTAAAACAATGCAGGATTTAATTTCAAGAAAGACAAAAACCGACAGGAAAAAAAAATCTTTAATGGGGAAAATGTTGGTCTGCAGCTGCAAAGACCCGAAGACACATTTACGTACCTTTATTAACTTATTCAAAATAATTTTTTTGCCAGACTGCAGTCAAGGACCATCACCGCTGTGTTGATGTCAACATAAACAAACTATCTAGAATCAGCACGATGATGATGATGATGATGATGATGATGGTGATGGTGATGATGATGAAGATGGTGATGATGATGATGATGATGATGGTGATGGTGATGGTGGTGATGATGATGATGATGATGATGATGGTGATGGTGATGATGATGATCCTGGATAAACTGAACTAAATCTATCCAGGATCAAGACAGAAAAAAGGAGGGAAATGTGCAGGATGTCACAGGAAGTGAACTCTGACCTCCTGGGTGAAAGTCCTAGGTTGTAGGATGTGACCACCTGCTGGAGATCTGCACCCTACTGAGAGCGCTTTCTACTTTAAATATAAAACTCTGTGCAGAAACAACAGCCAAACTTTTTTTTACTAAGAGGAATAAAAACTAGTCTGTGTTTTTAAACCAGCTGAAGCGTCCGTCCAGACCTCCTGAGCAGAATCAGTAAATCACACATTTGTTTCAGTGGGTCTCACAGTCACCACCAGCTGTCCTCAGACCCTCCGGTCAGATCAGGAGACGTCCTCCAGCTGGGGATGGACCCCTCTCCTGGGACAGAAACACCTGCAGCACGCCGTACGTACAGGACATAGACACAGAACATACAAGGACCTTGGATCAAGGAGGACGTCAGCAGCTTCCAGGTGTGTCCAAAGAGACGCAGCCTGAGAGACAACCTGCTCCTTCCTGTCTCAGCTTCATTCTGTCAGCAGGTCACGAACGACCTTGGCCAGTCCCCGTCACCATCGGACCTGGACCTCATCCACCTGACCTCCAGAGACCTGCACAGATTAAACTGTAAATCACAGCAAGGCATGCTGGGAGCTGTGACATCACAGGTGTGGACGGTGAAATATGTTCAGATATTCTTTCTTCTGAGCAGCTGCCGGACGCAAAGACAGAAAATGTGGGCGAAGAAGAGGAACTGTCGGACACCTGTCCACGTCCAATCAGATCCTTCTGTCAGCACCTCAGACATGTAGACAAAATGACACCATCAGTTTCGACTCCACCTCAGTTTAGATGGAAATACTCAGAGGGGAAAAGTACTCAGATACTTTCATTCAGTAAAAGTACTAATACCTCAGTGTTACAGGTGAAAGTCCTGGATCAAACATGTTACTGAAGTAAAAGTACAACATATTATGAATGAGCTGAACCTGTGACGTATCTACAGTGTTTGATGTGCAGTAAAAAGTAAAGTATTTATTACAGAAATGTAACGTGGCAGAAAATAGAAAGTAAAGTAGGAATACCTCCAAGCTGTACTTTAGTAAATGTATTTAGTTACTTCTTGTCGCTGCTGTGAGGAAGAATCTCTGTTGGTTTACAATAAGCTGCTGGTTTGGACTAAATGAGGATGATGATGAAGGTGGTGAACCCGGTGGTCCCTCGGCCCTCTGGGACTGACACAGAGCCTCTCTCCATTACTGTGATGAGTGATGATGTGAGAGCTGGAGGGGACAGAGGTCAGTGAACGCACCGCCTGTTAGCGTCACCCAATCCTTCAGCTAACCGAGTTAGCGTGCACTTTGCTAATGGCGTTAGCGAAGACGGAGAGGGCGCGGCGAGGAGAAACACTTCACTCAGCTGATGCTTCCAGCTGATCGACCTCCATCAGGACCACGCTCTGACGCTGCATTCAGGTCACATGGGAATAATGATTGCTCAGAGTAAGAGACTCTGAGGGGAAACTTTGAAATCATTAAGGTAACTCGATTATATGGAAGTCCATTTGTGCCAAAATAACTGCTCTGCTCATCCAGTGAGACACTTTCAGGAAGCTTCACTAAAAATAAAAGTCTGAGGGGATGTGCTGGTCAGATTCTTTAAATATTATTGATTTATTATTGTTAGTTATAGATAAAACAAAGTTTGATGGATTTTTTTTTAAAAAGAATCTCAGAGTCGTTCTGTCGTTGTGTCACAGTGACGTATGACAGAGTTCAGTTTGTTCACCAGACAACACAAATAAAACAAAACTATGAAACAAAAGTCAAAATTATTTAATAATAATCAAAGTTGGAAGAAGTTCTGAGGAACACGTAGTGATGTCACAGGATACAAGTAAGAGTCCTGCATGAAGTACAAAAGTATTAGGATCAGAGCTGTCAGAATAACACGTTCATTTTGATTAAATCACACAAAAAATAACATTCAATTTTTCAAACACTGATTAATGGCGTTCTGTGGTGCCCTTTGACCCGGTGCGTCACTGAAGGCCACAGTGTCTTTGTCACATGATGGAGGCAGACGAGACGACGCTGCTCGGCCTTGTGAACGGAACATTTGCATTTAAAAAACAGCGAGATGTACTGAAGACCTTCAGTCTGAAATATCACCTCAACACAAACCTGGAGGTCTGAGCTAGCATAGCCTCTGATGCTAACGCTAGCAGCCAGCCTCGTCACGCCACACTGGACCAGGTGTTCAGACTGAGTCAGTCAGAATCAGAATCAGAATCAGAAATACTTTATTGATCCCCGAGGGGAAATTGTTTATGTTACAGGTGCTCCTTGCAAGAGAGGAAAGATACGTGAAAATATAAGAAATTTAAACAGTAGTATTAACAAATATAGAGTTAAATAAGTCTACCTGTGGCCGACTCACTGACTCCCTTCAGACCAGTTTGGGTGGTCGAGGACAGGAGGACACCTGTGTCCAACATCCTGGAGGACAGGAGGACACCTGTGCCCAACATCCTGGAGGACAGGGGGACACCTGTGTCCAACATCCTGGAGGACACCTGTGCCCAACATCCTGGAGGACAGGAGGACACCTGTGTCCAACATCCTGGAGGACAGGGGGACACCTGTGTCCAACATCCTGGAGGACACCTGTGCCCAACATCCTGGAGGACAGGAGGACACCTGTGTCCAACATCCTGGAGGACAGGAGGACACCTGTGCCCAACATCCTGGAGGACAGGGGGACACCTGTGTCCAACATCCTGGAGGACAGGGGGACACTTGTGCCCAACATCCTGGAGGACAGGAGGACACCTGTGCCCAACATCCTGGAGGACAGGAGGACACCTGTGTCCAACATCCTGGAGGACAGGGGGACACCTGTGTCCAACATCCTGGAGGACAGGTGGACACCTGTGCCCAACATCCTGGAGGACAGGTGGACACCTGTGCCCAACATCCTGGAGGACAGGGGGACACCTGTGTCCAACATCCTGGAGGACAGGGGGACACTTGTGCCCAACATCCAGCAGCTTCACTACGACACTGCGTCACAGGTTAACTCCACCCTTCCTGCTGTACTCAAAGGTTCCTCAGGTCTATGCGTCACGTCTCTGTGGAGCTCGGGTACTGGTGTGAGTGAAAAAACGTGGGGGCGGAGTCACATACCTGGGTTCATGTGTTTTTAGCATGTAACAAAAGCCTTGGTTTTCAGCAGCGCTGTATGGACGCAGATCTTTCACAGGAAGTAGGTGATGGACTGTGTTATTATCTGATGCTAGTTGTGTCGAGCTCAGTGTGTCCAGTGTTGGGTGATTTTTTGCGTTAGCTGGCTGTCAGCGGCTAACGCTATCTCTGGATGGTGGCCTGTGAGGTGAGCCCTCATGTTCGTAGTATTCCCAGAGTATTTTATTCTCATGCATCACGTGCACGTCCTCCTTTCCTTCTGTGCCCAGATGTTTGATTTAAACGCTGACGCTACATTTCTGATTTCTGTCTCGGTGCCTCCATCTTTGTTTTGACAAACTTCCAGAGACCTCTGCTGACCTCACCAGGAGATGAAACATCAGCACCATCTAGTGGACCGAAAACTGGTTTCATTATTCTAGTACCACAAGTTGGATTGTAACCTGTCTTTGCAAAAATGAATAATACATACAATAATAAAAGATCGATTGTACATAAAGTGCAGTTTGGCCGAATCCTGGGAGCTGTCACCTTTCTCCTCCCGCTGGAGTTTGCTCTGTTTTAGCATTTTCAGCTCATCAGAAATAAGCGGTACACATAGTGCGGCTGCAACTTACAGTTAATAATAATAATTATACATTTTATTTGAAGGCGCCTTTCGTGGCCCTCAAGGACACCGTACAGACACACAAAATGACATTAAAAAGACATTAAAAGGAAAAAAACAAACAAACAAAACACAATAGAAATTTTTATTGTTGATGAATCTGTCGATAATTTTCTCAGCTAATCGATTATTGTTTTGTTTTTTATCTGTACGATGCCAGAAAATGGTGAAAAATGTTGATCAGTGTTTTTTAACATGACGTCTTCAAATGTCTTGTTTTGTCTGAAGATATTCACTTTACTGTGGCAGAGTAAACACACCAGAAAATATTCACATTTAAGAAGCTGGAATTCACTAATTTGGACTCTCAAACTGATCAATGACAAAAACTGTGCTGTATCGTTTTTTCCCACGCACTGTAAGAAGTGACAAGTCTGTTTGTCTGTTAGAGTCAACTCAGCAGGATCAGTTTGATTTAATGGATTTTTAATTTGAGGACAGTAAAAAAACACACACACACACACACACACACACACACACCATCTGTCAAACGTGAATTGAAACTTTTTTTATTGTTAAATGAGAGCAGAGCAGAATTTAAAACGAGCTGTGATTAAACCAGGACTGCTCAGCCAATCAGGACGGACCGTAAGAAACCAAATCAGTCAGTTCAAACCTCATTACCAAAATCCAAATTAGCTCTGTTGATTGGACGACCCCCCCCCCCACACACACAGACACACACACACACAGACACACACACACAGTGTTGTTGTGACATGAATATTCAGAGACACATGAAGTTTGATTAGTTTGTTTTCTGGGATCAACTGTTGAGTGATGATGGTTGGTAATAAGGAGGTAACTGACTGGTGTGTCACACTGTGACAGAATCTGTGTTTGTGCTCAATTAAATTATGTAAATGACGGCGACAGTGTGACGGAGCAGCTGTGAGGAGAAACAAAAACACTTTGACTGATTCACCCGACATGTTTCACATGTTTCCGTCTCTGCTCCGAGGAAACTTTATCTTAATGTGTCGACTTCAGACCGAACGTGTGCAGGTGGAGACGTCGTTCACCGCAGGTTCTCAGGAAGTCATTTAACATGCACGGGTTAGCGTAAACAGCTTCAACGACTCAAAGTCACGTCTGCAAACATCTTTATTTGTCCGTCCAAAACCCAAAAAGATTCAGTTTAACAGAAGGAAAAACTTTCTGAAGTGTTAAACTGATAAATGACTTCAGTCTCTTCCTCATGTGTAGCGTGTGTGTGCGACTCAAAGATGCTGTTGTCCAGCATGTGTTCACGCCTGCAGAGGACTGAATGACACAGTCGTCTCGTGGACACCTGTTTGTGCACCTCTGCTCCTCCAGCAGAGCAAACGGCCCTGCGTCTCACTACATGTTCTCCTCCAGGTTCAAACACATCACATTATATTCACATTATTATCAAGGAACTATTAAAATACACCAGAAAACACTTCGCTGAAAACAGAACAAAACCACGAAAGACTACGTCTTCTTCTTCTTTTGGCTGTTCCCTCAGGAAAACAAAAAAGAGATTAAAAACACCGACACCTAGTGGGCAAAGTAGAACTCTGTGTGTGTGTGTGTGTGTCTGTCTGTCTGTGTGTGTGTGTGTGTGTGTGTGTGTGTGTGTGTCTGTCTGTCTGTGTGTGTGTGTGTGTGTGTGTGTGTAGGAAACTTAACAGAGAGCAACAAACACTGAAACACACAGAATAACAACATTCTCTTCCTCCACAGCAATATTATGGCCAAGTGATTCATTTGTTAAATTCATTCATTAACTTTGTTTATTTTATGTTATTTATTAGTGTTATTTGAGCCACTCACAGCCTACTCTCATTGCTATTTGTTAATTACATAAAGAGGCGTGATGATGCCGGTGTTATTGAGCATAGGCTTTATCTTTATCTCATTATGTTTCTTATTCAGGTCTCTCTTAGAAAAGAGACCTGAACCTCAATCAGTGCGTGATTATGTAAAGGTAGAAAAATAAATAAATACAGAGGAGGAGAATAGAATATGAAACAGCCTTTATTTCATTAAAAACTAAATGAAAACAACGAAATAGGAGCGCTATTCCTGACCGGTGCATCAAAAGACATGCAGGCCAGGGAAACGAAACAAACAACCCCATGAATCTTTTTATTAATAGCCTATAAAATGACGTGTTTTCTCCTGCGGGACGGGAGAAGACACAAAATCAATGCATCTCTATTATTGTGCGGGCATAAATTCTCAGAGTTTTGCGGGAGCGGGCGGGAGCGGACATACACATTGCGGGAGCGGGCGGTAATGGTCAGAAATTCAGGTTTCAGCTTAAGCCTGATTTATGGTCCTACGGTGTACCTACGACGTACCTACGTCGTTGCTGTGACACCGTCGTGAACCCTTCGAACTTCTCCGTCACTCCATTTCGTCCTGGTGCAATTCACCACCAGAGCGGTAGGAGGCTTTCCTGAATGGTTATCGTCGTCTCTAGTTGATTCTTTGTTTAGCTTCCGGCTTTTCCGGTCACAGAGAAATGAACGCGGAGCACGGACAGACGGCTCCATCCGTATCCGTATTTAACGTTGACCATAAATGGGCCTTAATACTGAAACATTTACATCGCAACAGAAGATGTTTAAACATGGCGGGGATGGCGCAATCTGGAAATACGGAACCGGAAATGCGTTGCTACCAAGCAAACCAATCACAGCCCTCTTGGTCTGCACTGGGTCTGCGTCGCCGGGGGACTACGGCAAGCCTCCTGCATAGCCACGTACCCTACGACGTAGGGACGTTGTTGATTTAACGCAGGACCATAAATCAGGCATTACAGAGACAGACAGGAGGTCTGCGTCACTGTGACGTGGAGTTACATCTCTGGGGAGGTGCAGGTCAGGCTACAGCGTGGGCTCCATGTTGACGCAGAGTCTACGGTTAAGTTAAGGTGTTGATTCAAGGCAGAAGTAAAAATTCCACCTTACCCCCAGCGATGCAAAATGGCTCTGTGAGAGGCAGATAGAAGGAGCTACAGAGACCCAGGAGGTACAGAAGAGGTGATGTGCATTAAGTTCATTTTCACAGGAAACACTGAATAAAAATGACTTAAGGGGATAAAATTCACAAACATTCAACAGAAAGTTTAAATGATAAATAAAATTTACAAAATATAGTTTAACAACAAGAAATAATGACGGTCACTTCTAACTGACACACAGACACCTCTCAGTTTGGACATTTTGGGCCTTTTTGCTTCTATAACATGTCATTTTTCAGACCAGTGGGAAAAAACATCCAAAATACCGGTGTTAGGCACTACTTTAAAAATGTAATAAGATAAACTAGCAGTTAATCTACATCCAAATAAAGTGTCAGAGAGATGTGGCAGCTGAGCTACGAGAAAATGACAAAAGTTACTGCAACTTTTATTTTTGACTTTATGTCAAATCAGCGTTTTTCTCAGTGATCAGAAAAACTGTCGGCCAAAAACAAAAAAATGTTCAGCTGAACTGTTGATTGTAAAATAACAGACTGAAATTGAAACTTTCTTCTTCCATCAAAATAGCTGAAATACTATTACTGTCAAAACAATACCTCGACAGCTGAAACATTAATACCATGAAAAACAAATGTCCAAAACACAGTGGAAAGAAACCTTGAAGCTGTGTGATGGTGACATCATCAGGAGATTCGTGAGCTTCTATGTTCAGTAGAGAAAGAAATTATTTTAATTTAATCAAATAAATTATCAAAAGAAAATGTTGAAACTGTGAGAAAAGACTCTTCAGCAGCTCCACAGGAAATGACATCACTCCTCTTCCTCTTCCCCAGGTTCTTTCGGGGCGAGTACACGGTGGAGGTGGCGATCAACGACTACCTGGACATCTACTGTCCGCACTACGAGTGGGCGGAGGCGGCTGAGCGCATGGAGCACTACGTGTTGTACATGGTGAACTACGACGGCTACACCACCTGCGACCACCACAGGAAGGGCTTCAAACGCTGGGAGTGTAACCGACCACAGAGCCCCAACGGACCGCTCAAGTTCTCCGAGAAGTTCCAGCTGTTCACGCCCTTCAGCCTGGGCTTTGAGTTCAGGCCGGGACACGAGTACTACTACATCTGTGAGTACTGCTGAGTATTACTGAGTATTACTGAGTAACGTCATATCTCAGGAACAGAAGGGGAGACATTTGGTCAGATACTGAATTGGTGACTCTAATCTTGAAACTGTGCTGATTGTATAGATCTTCTGTGTGTGAAGCATCCATGTTTTCACTGACATGGATGGAGACTGTCAGAGAGACTGTCAGAGAGAGTCATACAACCACAGGGTGGACTGGTGGGCGGAGTCATACAACCACGGGGTGGACTGGTGGGTGGAGTCATACAACCACAGGGTGGACTGGTGGGTGGAGTCATACAACCATGGGGTGGACTGGTGGGTGGAGTCATACAACCATGGGGTGGACTGGTGGGCGGAGTCATACAGCCACAGGGTGGACTGGTGGGCGGAGTCATACAACCACAGGGTGGACTGGTGGGTGGAGTCATACAACCATGGGGTGGACTGGTGGGCCGAGTCATACAGCCACAGGGTGGACTGGTGGGCGGAGTCATACAACCACAGGGTGGACTGGTGGGTGGAGTCATACAACCATGGGGTGGACTGGTGGGCGGAGTCATACAACCATGGGGTGGACTGGTGGGTGGAGTCATACAACCACAGGGTGGACTGGTGGGTGGAGTCATACAACCACAGGGTGGACTGGTGGGCGGAGTCATACAACCACAGGGTGGACTGGTGGGAGGAGTCATACAACCACAGAGTGGACTGGTGGGAGGAGTCATACAACCACAGAGTGGACTGGTGGGTGGAGTCATACAACCACAGGGTGGACTGGTGGGAGGAGTCATACAACCACAGAGTGGACTGGTGGGTGGAGTCATACAACCACAGGGTGGACTGGTGGGAGGAGTCATACAGCCACAGGGTGGACTGGTGGGCGGAGTCATACAGCCACAGGGTGGACTGGTGGGTGGAGTCATACAACCACAGGGTGGACTGGTGGGAGGAGTCATACAACCACAGGGTGGACTGGTGGGTGGAGTCATACAACCACAGGGTGGACTGGTGGGCAGAGTCATACAACCACAGGGTGGACTGGTGGGCCGAGTCATACAGCCACAGGGTGGACTGGTGGGCAGAGTCATACAACCACAGGGTGGACTGGTGGGTGGAGTCATACAACCACAGGGTGGACTGGTGGGAGGAGTCATACAGCCACAGGGTGGACTGGTGGGAGGAGTCATACAGCCACAGGGTGGACTGGTGGGCCGAGTCATACAACCACAGGGTGGACTGGTGGGTGGAGTCATACAACCACAGGGTGGACTGGTGGGTGGAGTCATACAACCACAGGGTGGACTGGTGGGCCGAGTCATACAGCCACAGGGTGGACTGGTGGGCAGAGTCATACAACCACAGGGTGGACTGGTGGGTGGAGTCATACAACCACAGGGTGGACTGGTGGGAGGAGTCATACAACCACAGAGTGGACTGGTGGGTGGAGTCATACAACCACAGGGTGGACTGGTGGGAGGAGTCATACAGCCACAGGGTGGACTGGTGGGCGGAGTCATACAGCCACAGGGTGGACTGGTGGGTGGAGTCATACAACCACAGGGTGGACTGGTGGGCGGAGTCATACAGCCACAGGGTGGACTGGTGGGCCGAGTCATACAGCCACAGGGTGGACTGGTGGGCCGAGTCATACAACCACAGGGTGGACTGGTGGGCGGAGTCATACAACCACAGGGTGGACTGGTGGGAGGAGTCATACAACCACAGGGTGGACTGGTGGGAGGAGTCATACAGCCACAGGGTGGACTGGTGGGCCGAGTCATACAGCCACAGGGTGGACTGGTGGGTGGAGTCATACAACCACAGGGTGGACTGGTGGGTGGAGTCATACAGCCACAGGGTGGACTGGTGGGAGGAGTCATACAACCACAGGGTGGACTGGTGGGCGGAGTCAAACAACCACAGGGTGGACTGGTGGGCGGAGTCATACAACCACAGGGTGGACTGGTGGGCGGAGTCATACAACCACAGGGTCCACGGATCCACCAGGTGTCTCTGTTTTGGTTTTCAGAAAATGTATTTATGAAGGTTGTACGGGTGTGTTGACAGACAGGTCCTCATCCTGGATTTGAGCTCTTCTGTCTGCTGATTCCACTTGACCTCTCAGGGCCACCGTACAAAACGTCACCTCGATGACACGCTGTCAAACGGTGTTTGGCAACGTGCTGAGCTGAGCTTTAAATGAGTGAAGTGGTGTTTATCAGACAGTCTGTGGTGTGTGTGTGTGTGTGTGTGTGTGTGTGTGTGTGTTAATTGCGGGCTTTTAAACATGAGGTGCTAAAAGCTATCATCATTAGCAGCTCTTTGTTGGTCGTCACAGTAAAAGACAAACAGCCTCTGGTTTTAATGAGGCACTTGCATCCTCCACCCTCCTGTTTTTTTTATCCACCTGCTCACTCAGCTACATACAACATGTAAATCACACTGAGACTCTTCTCTGTTAATGGAGCTAGGCTACAGTTTCCCCCTGCTCTCTGTATGTGTGCTAAGCTAGGCTAAACATGGTAAAAATCTCAGCCCAAGCTGTTTTAAGTCGGTCTGTGTGGATAAAATCCAACATGTTTAATATTCATTATTTCATTTTCTGCAACAGCTTATCCTGTTGGGGTCACAGGGGGTGGAGCCTATCCCAGCTGACACTGGGTGAGAGGCAGGGTTCACCCTGGACAGGTCACCAGACTATCGCAGGGCTGACACATAGAGACAGACAACCATTCACACTCACATTCACACCTACGGACAATTTAGAGTCTCCAGTTAACCTGCATGTCTTTGGACTGTGGGAGGAAGCTGGAGCACCTGGAGGAAACCCACACTGACACGGGGAGAACATGTCAGAGCACCTGGAGGAAACCCACGCTGACACGGGGAGAACATGTCAGAGCACCTGGAGGAAACCCACGCTGACACGGGGAGAACATGTCAGAGCACCTGGAGGAAACCCACGCTGACACGGGGAGAACATGTCAGAGCACCTGGAGGAAACCCACGCTGACACGGGGAGAACATGTCAGAGCACCTGGAGGAAACCCACGCTGACACGGGGAGAACATGTGGGAGCACCTGGAGGAAACCCACGCTGACACGGGGAGAACATGTCAGAGCACCTGGAGGAAACCCACCTTAATTGAGATGGTGCACCTAGTTCAAACCATTCAGAGCATTTTAAATTGGTATAAACATGAAAAGTTGTTTCTCAGCTGGAACCAGAACAAAGCAGATTTTCCTTGACCAGAGGTGTGAACCATGATGACATCAGTGGGCGTGTCTTATTCTACAGGTTGGACAGAGAGGGTGGAGAGGTCATGTGAGAACTCCTTGGAGCTCATGCAGCTGTCTCATTAATGAGCAGTTCATGTGTGTTTTTGGGTAAAAACAAATGTCTGTGGTAACAAAAAAAGTTTGCAGGTCATCAGTGTGATCGATTTTGCTATTGTTTACTTCTGTTGTTCGTCCTCCTCCTTGATGACTCATCCTTGATCACAATGCTTCTGATTAAAACTGGTTTGATAGTTGGCAGGTAGGTTCCAGGAACCATGAACAGAACCAGAGCTCATTTGGTGGATCAGGGGAAACAGATAAAAAGGTTTCAGGTAGAGAAAGTGAAATGTTAAAATGTTGAAATGGTGAGAGTGACCTTGTAGTCTTAATATCAGAGCTCAGTAAAGGTTCATGTCGCGTAATATCAGCAGAACGTTTATCAGCAGAGATCAGACAACATGTTGGGGGCTTAAAACACAGAAACACCAACTGCTGCCATTATGTTCTGTGCGTGTGTGTGTGTGTGTGTGTGTGTGTGTGTGTGTGTGTGTGTGTGTGTGATTCTGTCTAGACATAATTTGTCATCCAACCTGGAAAAAATTTCCTAAATTGTGGCTCATTTGAAGTGAAAGAGCTTCCAGCCGAGAAACAGGCAGTTTGTTTTAAATGACACTTAATGACTCTGTGTGTGTGTGTGTGTGTGTGTGTGTGTGTGTGTGTGTGTGAATCATGAATACAACGTCGTCTGCAGGTCAAACAGCTGCTGCTCTCTGAGTAACAGCCGAGAAAACAAAGAAACTGAAACATCAGAATTGACTCGTGTTTAAAACATAAACGTCTGAATCTGAATGTTTCACATCACATACAGTACCTTACTACTGTAGGACTGCAGGACTGTAGGACTGCAGGACTGCAGGACTGTAGGACTGTAGGACTGCAGGACTGTAGGACTGCAGGACTGTAGGACTGCAGGACTGCAGGACTGTAGGACTTGTACTGAGGTACTTGTTCTGTGTATTCTCTATAAATCTTTCTCTTTGGTTGTAAACCGTTTGGACAGTCCAGCTGAAACTATTGGCCCATTAATCAGTTCGTCGATTGACAGAATATAAATTTGAAACTATTTATTTCAGGGCTCACTGATGCCCTGATCAGGGTCTGGGAGGAGATCCCTCAGGATACCATCTCCCAACTCATCAGGAGCACGTCCAGACGTTGTTAGGAGTGTATACAGACACACAGGGGACATACACACTGCTAACACACACTAAGTTCTTTTAATGGAAATTAGAAAACTTAAACTCATTTTTATTTCAAAAACGTGAGTCCAATCATCAACATGTTGGTCTCACCAGACACACACACACACATGTTGGTCTCACCAGACACACACTTTTAGTAATGACTTTAAAAATATAGATTCATTTGGAGCGGATTATGTGAAGGTCATATATTCTAATCCTCACTTCCTGTGGGCTACAGCAACACTAAACCCCTGAGCTTGCCTGAGAAGGACTAAATGCACAAAGCTGCTATTTTGAAATATCCCATGGAGAGAGACTCTCACTGCAGCCTGTTGTATTTTGTTGTGAAAATGTGGGCGTGCAGCCTCGTTCTGTGGACGATAAACCAGGTGCAGACTTCCATCTGTGTCACCGCTGATGAGGAAATACAGCGAGTGCTGGACGGAGCAGTGAGTGACAACAACCCCGCCCACATTTAAGAGGACTGTCTGAACACACCGAGGGTCTAGGTACCATGTCTGAAGGGTCACTGCTGGTTCCAGAGGTGCTGGACTGAAAGGGTTTGGTGGAGACGGGGTTTTAGAGATTTCGTTGAAACGTACTTCTGTAAAAACAGGCCTTTTGTCAATAACGGTAATTCAGATCATTATAATTTGTATACCCTGAGAGAGAGGACAACCTGAGGAATAAATAGTGTGATATTTGTGTCTGTAGTGTCAAAAATGTGAGCACGGTTGCAGGTTAGAAAACTGGTACTATCTGCTGTCCTTCAGAGATTTCTGGTCTGAGGTAACATGGAGCTCAGTGCAACAGTTGGACTTTCTCTCACTTTCATGCTCACTGTGCCACATGTGTAAGTCTGTTTCGTTCCACAGCTACATTATTTGAAAAAGCACAAGTTTCACTTTATTTTGACTAAAAATGATGTATGTAGAGTGAAAGTTGTGGGCGTGACAGTGAGTTAAAGAGAGATGTTGAAGAAGCTCTCTGCACTCTGACAGTTAAACATTCTGTCCCATAGAAACCCATTATAAAGGCAGAATATGGTTAAAGATATCAAAAAGCTGAATACAAGTTTAATTATTCAAAGTCTTAAACGCATTTTAGAGTTTAAATGAAGTCTGTTGCTGAAAGTTTGCAGAAGCAGTCGCATTTCAAAGTGCAGTGGGTGTGAGAGGAATGGACTATTCTCTTCATCATTTTCAGCTGTAAAGTGCCGCTCAGACTAAAGAGTCACGACAAGATGAAACTGTTTTAGAACGGATGATGGTATCACCTAACACTCAGCGCGTCACCTGTTTCAACAGCCAATCAGCTTGTAGTGAAGTCAGCTGATCAAGTCAAAATGACCACAGACAGTGTGTTGGCTTGCTGCAGCAGGTGCTCCGTCCCCACAGAGCCCTCTGTTTCCGTCCTCACGGTGTGCCGGTGTCAGACGGTGGGTCGCTGCTGCTGCTGGCTGTATGTGCTTATGCCCCGCCCACACACACATTCTCACTGACTGATGAATTGGTGCTGGTTATTTATATTATTGTGGCGTACTGATTATGAATACAGTCCATCTGATGCTGGTTTTGTTTCATCACTGTAGCCAGTATCTCACTATCACTATCCTCATTCAGATTTTAAGAAGCTACAAATTATATTCAGCCACAAAATAAGTCTGAAAAGCTGCAAATCAGAACGAAGTACAGAGAGTTGTTGACTAGAGATGATACGCCGTCTCATGGCGGTCACTTCCTGTCAACGTTACAGATCAGAAGCACAGAGAGTTGTTGACTAGAGATGATACGCCGTCTCATGGCGGTCACTTCCTGTCAACGTTACAGATCAGAAGCACAGAGAGTCGTTGACTAGAGATGATACGCCGTCTCATGGCGGTCACTTCCTGTCGACGTTACAGATCAGAAGCACAGAGAGTCGTTGACTAGAGATGATACGCCGTCTCATGGTGGTCACTTCCTGTGAACTGGCAGCTTTTAACATCATTACACATTGGCAGTACGTGTTTGTTTCAACTCATCTCGTCATGAATATTCGGTCTGAACTTAACTGAATTAAAAAAATGGTGAAGAAAGCTGAATATAATAAAAGATACGAATAGTAGAAAAAAGTTGAATACAAGCACCAATGTATGACAGTCACAGGAGAGACTTTAATACTTTTAATATTTCAACTGCATTTTACTGATTATCCTTTCTTTCACTGCAGTAACATGCAGAACTGGACTTGCTTGCGTTTCTTGAAGACGTTTTGCCTCTCATCAAAAAAGCCGTCTACATCAAGCTGGAACGACCATGGTTAAACAGAGGGGGCGGCTTACGACACTACTTATCCCCCACCTACAATGCAGTCCTGGGATCCCTCCCCAGACGACTTCACACACATTCACCCCTGGTCCCACCTGACCCTAAAGACTCACATGGTGGCCAGGTGGGTCAACGACTCACATTGTGACCTTAACGACTCTGAAACTAAGAGCTCACGTGACCCCTACAACTCTGTAAAGGGGCGTTCACACCAAGTGCGAATTCGCGAATTCACAAATTCGCGCGTCGATATTACATACAAAGTCAATGCAAAGACGCGATTAGATGTGAATTTGCACCGGGCGGTGCAATGGACACGTCTAGCATGACGCAATGGACGCGATGGATGCGATAGATGTGCCGCGATAGACGCGAAATTCGCGTCCAATGCCTCATCGCTGAAGTTGAAAATATTGAACTTTTGAGGCGAATTCGCGTGACGCTGTACCGTGAAAGCCAATCAGTGTTGAGATTCTCCCAACGTCACTGGCTTCATGACGTCAGTGACGTCTTGACGCCCTGATGTCCAGTTGTTGACACAACAATAAACTGCTACTCACCGGAGACAGATGGACAGGCGCTCCGCAGCTGAAATGGAGCGCCTGTACTTGGTGTCCTGCCAGGAGATCCTGGCGCCAACCCTCGCCAACAGGTCCTCAAACTGGGCCCCAGTCAGCCTGAAGTACCGCTGAAAGCAGCTATCATCCAGACGGAGTTCCTGAAGGAGGTGGTGAAACTCGGCGAGATGGTGTTATCTAGTGAAAATGGGCGGGCTCGCTACTCGCGTGACTGACACAATAACGCGAATTAACAAAATGGTCCGGTATCCAAACTCACGTGTTACACGCGGCGCGTTACTCGCGTTACGTGCGAGTAATTTGCTTTACTCGCGCCCGGTGTGAACGCACGGTAAGGGTTCCCACCCATGCAGAGTTTATAGCCTGCAACTTCATATCAGTCATTTAGAACTGAAGAAGCTTCTTGGATGAGAGGTGAAATGTCTTCAAGAAACTCAACCAAGTCCAGCTGCCTACGATACAGCACTTATGATTACCATGCCCTGGATGACTGAGAATCTTCACCAACAAATTGTAACACAGTATTTCTACATCATGGTATTAGTACTTTTACAAGATGTGAACACGTTCTCCACCTGTGTTGACGTCTCTCTCTGTCTCGTCTCTGCAGCGTCTCCACATCCAAACCTGGCTGGGAAACCCTGTCTGAAACTCAAAATCTACGTCAAACCAACCAGTGAGTCTCTTCTTCTGCTCTATCTTGTATTTTCTTTACATTAACATTTTATACTATCACGTTTCATAACATTTTTACTTTTTTATTTTTATAACTATGACTTTCTTGACTGAAATTTTAAAAAAAACGCTGTCCTATAACTTTTTGTTGCCGTTTTTACAACTTAATATACTATGTCTTTCTTTATATTTTATAACATACTTTGCTATGGCTTTGTTTTTACTTTTTCATCTCAACCTACATTATGACATTTTTTACTTTATTATGAAATACTATTCGATAACTTTTTTTACTCTAAACATACTACACTGACATTTCTCAACATACTATGCTATGATTTTGTGTTCCTTTTAAAACCGTACAAAACTACAATTTTTTACTTTTTTTTACACCACACTGTAGTTTGACTTTTTTTATGTTTTTCATATCATACTATGCTGTGACTTTTTATTTTTCATTTCATTTTTTCTTTTTCTCATCACTTTTTACATCACACTACATTATGACTTTTTGTGATTTTGTACGATATACTTTACGATGACATTTTTATCGCTATCTATGACAACATGCTATACTATGCCGTTTTTTCATGATTTTGGACGACATGCTATACTATGATGTTTTTTTCCTGATTTTGGACGACATGCTATACTATGACGTTTTTTCATGATTTTGGACGACATGCTATACTATGACGTTTTTTTCCTGATTTTGGACGACATGCTATACTATGCCGTTTTTTCATGATTTTGGACAACATGCTATACTATGACGTTTTTTCATGATTTTTGACGACATGCTATACTATGATGTTTTTTCATGATTTTTGACGACATGCTATACTATGACGTTTTTTCATGATTTTTGATGACATGCTATACTATGATGTTTTTTCATGATTTTTAATGACATGCTATGCCGTTTTTTCATGATTTGTGACGACATGCTATACTAGGACGTTTTTTTTCATGATTTTTGACGACATGCTATACTATGACGTTTTTTCATGATTTTGGACAACATGCTATACTGTGACTTTTTTTTATGATTTTTGACGACATGCTATACTATGACGTTTTTTCATGATTTTTGACGACATGCTATACTATGACGTTTTTTCATGATTTTTGACGACATGCTATACTATGACGTTTTTTCATGATTTTTGACGACATGCTATACTATGACGTTTTTTCATGATTTTTGACGACATGCTATACTGTGACTTTTTTTATGATTTTTGACGACATGCTATACTATGACGTTTTTTTCATGATTTTTGACGACATGCTATACTATGACGTTTTTTCATGATTTTTGACGATATGGTATACTATGAAATTTGTTCATGATTAATGACGACATGCTATACTGTGACGTGTTTTCATGATTAATGACAACATGCTATACTGTGACTTTTTTTTATGATTTTTGACATGCTGCACTATGACGTTTTTTCATGCTTAATGACGACATGCTAAACTGTGACTTTTTTTATGATTTTTGACGACATGCTATACTGTGACGTTTTTTCATGATTAATGACGACATGCTATACTGTGACTTTTTTTATGATTTTTGACGACATGCTATACTATAACGTTTTTTCATGCTTAATGACGACATGCTATACTATGACGTTTCTTCATGATTTATGACGACATGCTATACTGTGACTTTTTTTATGATTTTTGACGACATGCTATACTATGACGTTTTTTCATGCTTAATGACGACATGCTATACTATGACGTTTGTTCATGATTTTGGACGACATGCTATATTATGACATTTGTTCATGATTTTTGATGACATGCTATACTATGATGTTTTTTCATGCTTAATGACGACATGCTATACTGTGACTTTTTTTATGATTTTTGACGACATGCTGTACTATGACGTTTTTTCATGCTTAATGACGACATGCTATACTGTGACTTTTTTTATGATTTTTGACGACATGCTGTACTATGACGTTTTTTCATGCTTAATGACGACATGCTATACTGTGACTTTTTTCATGATTTTTGACGACATGCTATACTGTGACTTTTTTTATGATTTTTGACGACATGCTATACTATGACGTTTTTTTCATGATTTTTGACGACATGCTATACTATGATGTTTTTTCATGATTTTTAATGACATGCTATACTATGATGTTTTTTCATGATTTTGGAAGACATGCTATACTATGACGTTTTTTCATGATTTTTGACGACATGCTATACTGTGACTTTTTTTATGATTTTTGACGACATGCTATACTATGACGTTTTTTTCATGATTTTTGACGACATGCTATACTATGATGTTTTTTTCATGATTTGTGACGACATGCTATACTATGACGTTTTTTTCATGATTTTTGACGACATGCTATACTGTGACTTTTTTTTATGATTTTTGACGACATGCTATACTATGACGTTTTTTTCATGATTTTTGACGACATGCTATACTATGATGTTTTTTTCATGATTTGTGACGACATGCTATACTATGACGTTTTTTTCATGATTTTTGACGACATGCTATACTATGACGTTTTTTCATGATTTTGGACAACATGCTATACTGTGACTTTTTTTATGATTTTTGACGACATGCTATACTATGACGTTTTTTCATGATTTTTGACGACATGCTATACTATGACGTTTGTTCATGATTTTTGACGACATGGTATACTATGAAATTTGTTCATGATTAATGACGACATGCTATACTGTGACGTGTTTTCATGATTAATGACAACATGCTATACTGTGACTTTTTTTTTATGATTTTTGACATGCTGCACTATGACGTTTTTTCATGCTTAATGACGACATGCTGTACTATGACGTTTTTTCATGCTTAATGACGACATGCTAAACTGTGACTTTTTTTATGATTTTTGACGACATGCTATACTGTGACGTTTTTTCATGATTAATGACGACATGCTATACTGTGACTTTTTTTATGATTTTTGACGACATGCTATACTATAACGTTTTTTCATGCTTAATGACGACATGCTATACTATGACGTTTCTTCATGATTTATGACGACGTGCTATACTGTGACTTTTTTTATGATTTTTGACGACATGCTATACTATGACGTGTTTTCATGATTAATGACGACATGCTATACTATGACGTTTGTTCATGATTTTGGACGACATGCTATATTATGACATTTGTTCATGATTTTTGATGACATGCTATACTATGATGTTTTTTCATGCTTAATGACGACATGCTATACTGTGACTTTTTTTTATGATTTTTGACGACATGCTGTACTATGACGTTTTTTCATGCTTAATGACGACATGCTATACTGTGACTTTTTTTATGATTTTTGACGACATGCTGTACTATGACGTTTTTTCATGCTTAATGACGACATGCTATACTATGACTTTTTTTATGATTTTTGACGACATGCTATACTGTGACGTTTTTTCATGATTAATGACGACAAGGTATACTATAACGTTTTTTCATGCTTAATGACGACATGCTATACTATGACGTTTCTTCATGATTTATGACGACATGCTATACTGTGACTTTTTTTATGATTTTTGACGACATACTATACTATGACGTTTTTTCATGATTTTGGACAACATGCTATACAATAACGTTTTTTCATGGTTGTTGACGACATGCTATACCATGACTTTTTTTCATGACTTCGGACAACATGCTATACTATGACATTTTTTCATGATTTTGGACGACATGCTATACTGCGACGTTTTTTCGTGGTTTGTGACGACATGTTATATTATGACGTTTTTGCATGATTTTTGACGACATAAAATACTGAGACTTTTTTTATGACATAAAAACGACAACACTTCCAAAAGTAACTTCTCAATCGTAAAATTAATTTCAGAGGTTTTGATATGGAAGACCTTGGGGATTTATTCACTCCTGTGTAATATTAAACAGACAGCAAGTAATATTCCATAAGTATTTATTCACATCAAAGCAAAATTACATTAACAAAAACACACAAATTTACAGTCTTGATCAACTGAACTAATGACTAAGACACAGTGAGTGTGTGTGTGTTTGTGTGTGTGTGTGTGCAGGAGACAAAGAGAAGGTATGTCTGGATGTAAGTTTCAATACACAAACACAAAATGACTGACAATAGACAAAACTAAAATGAAGATAGCCAAATGAAAGGTGACCACAGAGGAAGGTGTTCTGAGCAAATCCAGCACTGACATTTTTGTTTTCATTTTTATAATACTATACATGCTATACTATGACGTTTTTTCATGGTTTATGACAACACTATGCTATTATAGTTTTTTCATGCTGACTTTTTTATGACTTTAAGAAAATAATATACTGTGCGTTGAATTTTTTATTAGGTTTTTACAACATACTTTAATCTTTATTTTTTAATCACATATTTATTATACATTAAAGTATGATTTTAAAACTAGTTTACTTTACACATTACAGTTTTTCATCCCCTAACTGTCCAGTGAAAACTACGTATCTCCAGATGTGTTGACTTTGAATGTTTGTGATAAAACTGAAGGACGAACGTGAATAAACTCCTTAAACACCCCCATGGATAAGCTGGAAAATGCAACACGCACATTAATGCAGCAGTAATACTGATCAAAAACTAACTCATACATTAGTAAAACACTGATAGCGAACAATTTGCTGCGCTATTAATACTGAAGTTCAGTTTGTAGGATAAAGTGAGGTTAAACTTCAAAACACAAAACAACAATAATTTAACTATGATTCATTTTGTTCCAGTTAAACTCAGACTGTAAATGAAACACAGAGAATAAATCCTGTCCTTCTTCTTCAGTCCCGTGCAGAATAGTCCACATCCAGCTTCTTACAGTTTGTCTCCGTGTCTCTCTCAGATGACTCGGTCTACGAGTCTCCGGAGCCCTTCCTGACAGACGACACCACCGGTGGCTGCAACATCGCTCTGCCCCGCCTCTCCCTGCTGTCAGCCATGTTGCTCGCCCTCCTCCTCATGCTCATCCTCGCCTCCTCATAGCACCTCCTGCTCCTCTTCTTCTTCCTCCAGTTGGACCGATCGCCGTCTTCCCGTCACTCTGAGGAGAAAACCTGAGACAGGAAACAAATCCAGACCTCCTCTCCCTGACCTCTGACCTTCACCTGAACGCCACTCAGCAGTGCAGCCAATCAGAGGCGGCTGAGGTCACTGGTGGGAGGAGCCTGGAGCTGCATACTGAGTCACTGCTGGAATCATCTTTGCTCTCTGATGGATGTTTCTGCTTCGACAGAGTCCAGACTCCCACGTTAAATTTAACACTTCCCAACCTGACATACAGACATACGTGTTTATGTATGTTTGGTTGTTTTACAGTTTTACAGTATATTTATCCAACTTCTGCCTCTTAAGTTCTTGACACTTGTTAGATGTTTTTTTTATTCTGCCGCCAAATTGAAACCTGAGTTTCAGTTCAGATGCCAAAACTTTACTTTGAGTAAAAGTACTTTGAGTCTAAATACATTTTTCTACATAACCCTTTTTTGTTTTTCTAAAAAAAGCCAAACTTAAAGGACCACACCAGCAGTTCAACATGTTTTAGGTGTTAACTATGATTCTACAAACCCTCAAAATTCACAAGAAGTTCTATCGTGCAGATTCAATCACAAAGTGTCGTCCTTTGGGACACCCAAAAACTATAATAACCAGTGCAGGCGAGGTTGTCATCTCATATCATATCTGTAACACTGCATAATGATCATGATCCATGATATTTTCTGAATCTTACAAAAGCTTTTGGACAAGTTAAGAGATGACGCTCTCACTGTCGAAGCCCCTAAACATGATGTTTCTTTAATCTTGTGCCAGAACTTGACTCTGAGGCTGCTGTCAGCCCTAGAGTGGTCTCCTCTGGTCTGAATCAGGGACTCATGTTGTTCCAAAGTTGTATAATTGCCTAGAGTTGGTTGGTGTTCTCACGGCAGCATTTACAAGAGGACCAGATCAAATGCCTTGTGTGAGAAAGCTGCTCTTGATTGGTCAGAATTTCCATGTGGGAAAAATCCAGGAAGTAAAGCAAACGTTGAAGAAGAGTACACTTGCAAGATAAATGTGACACTTTCTAATGTCACAATGGAGGGACAACTACGCAGGTTGATTTTAGCGCTGCTCATCGTGGACTATATTGCTGTCATTGTTCATTTTAGTCAAAGCATACAGTTTGAAAACGAGGCAAACGCGGCTCCAACTAGAAAACAATGTTTTGATGCATTGGATGTGCTGGATGTGCATATTAAGGCAGTACAGGAGGAGGTGCACTGAGGGAGCAAACCAACTGGAGTTCGATTGAACTGAACCAAACGCGGCAGGTGTAAACGCACCCTAAACCTACAAAACTTTAAGAACTTCAAGGTCTCCAAACAAGACACTTTATGTCCCAACTCAACCTTCAGGTGTATTTTGGAGATTTAAATGTACTTCTTCAGCTGTTCCAGGCAGCGGCTGGTTTCATGTCAGAGCAGAATCACAATCTTTTAACAGAGGAGCGTTGTTGGAGTTTATTCCATCACTGTAAACATGATAGAATAAACATTCAGTCTGCATTCATTTAATCTGACACTACTGATCTGAGGTATTTAACCTGTGTTATGCAACAATAATGATAAAAAGCCAGAATTGATGTTCTCTGTGATGTCTTTTACAATATGAGCAACAGTTTGCTGGTAATTTTTTATATTGTACAGTATGTAAATTAACGGAAATCAATGGCTGCCTGGAGAGAAAAATACATCAAAAACTGGGGAAAAAAACTTTAAAATAAATATGGAAACCCTGAAGTCCCAAAAAGCATGCTTTTAAAATAAAATTAAATACCTTATTTCCTCAAATAAAAGTCTGATCTCTAATAATGGCTGGAGAAATAAAACAAACAACAAGGATAAACTTGTGGTACCTGTTATATAATCACACGTACATCTCAATACTTTAATAAATCAATGAATAACGTCATGTTATTTATGCACTTTGGAGACCTCCTCTAAAACATGTTAATTTTCCAGCCAAACTGGATTTTGTAGTAACGTATACATGTGCCACAAGACAGCCGTAGCTACTTCTGATTTATCGTATAGGAACTGAGCAAATATTTCACAATAAAAGCCTTGATAGGAAATTAAGGTATTCTGTCCACTGAAAGGCTTTAAATTTGGAATACATACAGGAAGTGTTGAATTTGTTTACAGCAAAATGCTGAAAAAATAGCAGATCAGAAAAGGAGGCTTCAAAATAAAATATGACCAAATATTTTTATCAAACACTGTGAATTAGAAATGAATCTGATATCCTCTGCAGCTGAGCTAAATAATGAACAGAATAATATTTACAGTATATTCTTTTAAATATCCTACACAACATATTATGCTAATAATTTGATCTTGTTTACAAGCTTTAAAAAATACATTTTTAGGATTTTAAAGGGTCCATAAGTTCAGCTAAAACTTGCAAACACACTGATGTGGTCTTTCAGTACAACGTCTGACTAAATATGGTACACAATTAACAAAATTGTTATTTAAATCAGGAAATATCTGAGAAACCAGAGTAAATATCAGAGTAAGCAGTCAGGGAGATGAGCAGGTACAAACACCACTGACTTAATGAATCTTTTTGGTACCAAGTGACGTGAAAAACAAATTTTAGAAACACAGATTCGTACCAAATATTTACCTGAAACGCAGCGGTCAGTGGAGTCCAGCTTCAATCGGTTTCTCTGCGGAGAAATGAAACATATCAGGCTGATTATCATCTTTGATTCTTCATCACAGCTCTGGACTTCTTCATCAACAGACAGAATATCATCATCATCAGCAGCAGCAGCAGCAGAAACAGACTCTAACAGACTTCAGTCAGAGCAGCGTTCACCAGCTCTCTGTTCTGCTGCAGCTGTTAGTTGTAAACCTGGTTTGTCCCACAACATCAGTTTTATCTCTGAGACATTTTCACTGATGATACAGTCACAGAAACTGGACACAGCCGTCAAACACAACGCAGCAGCTCTACTGACAAAACTGCTGCTACGATACATCCAACAGAGTCTGACATCTGAGTGACGACCGCTAAAAATACTGCTAACTCTGACATAGCTTCACAGTCACTGGGGACAGGCTAACAACAAGCTAATGTAGCTTCACAGTTCAATGCAGCAAGCTAATGTAGCTTCACAGACCTGCCGGACAAGCTAACCTAGGTTGACAGACTTAATGGTAAAGCTAATGCAACTTCACAGACTGACTGGATGAGCTAACGTAGCTTTACAGACCGATGGGACGAGCTAGGGACAAGCTAACATGGCTTTAAAGATAGACCAGACAAGCTTATGTAGCTTTACAGACAGTAAAGAATAGCTACGGACAAGCTACGTAGCTTCACAGACCTACGTAATGAGCTAACATAGCTTCACAGAGTGACAAAACAAGTCAATGACAAGTTAGCAAATTCTCAGCAATGTAGCTTAACAAACCTGCAGGGTAAGCTAATGTAGCTTTACAGTAAAGCAAGGTCATGTTTTACAATGCCACAGGACAACCTAACAATGATCTAAAATAACTTCCTAGACCTACAAGGGAAGGTATTGTGACTTCATAGACCTACAGTACAAGTTGACGTAGCCCCACAGACCTAGGGGATGAACTAATGTAGCTTGAAAGACAGATGGGACGAGCTAGGGAAAAGCTAATATAGCTTTAAAGACTGACCAGACAAGCTCATGTACCTTCACAGACCTAATGATAGAGCTAACATAGCTTCTCAGACCTGCAGGGTAAGCTAACGTAACTTTACAGTAAAACAAAGTATTGTAGCTTCACAATACAAATGGACAATTGAATGATGACCTTAAATAACTTCCTAGACCTACAAGGCAAGATAGCATATCGTCAAAGATCTACGGTACAAGCTAACGTAGCTCCATATGCCAATAGAATGGGCTAACATAGTGTCACAGTGCGACAGTACAAACTGAATTGGGCTTTACAGACCAACGAGACAAGCCAACAACAAGCTAATACAATTTCACAAACCTACAGGTTACACAGGGCTTTACGGACTTAGAGCATGAGCTAACACAGCTTTACGTGCCCATAAAACAGGCTAACATAGTTTCACTGAGCAACAGGATAAGGTAATGACAAGCTCACATAACTTCCCAGACCTATAAGACGAGCCAGTGTAGCTTCACAGACTTATGGGGCAAGCTAACGTAGCTTCACAGACCTATAGAACAAAGTAATGTAGCTTCACTGAGCAACAGGACAGCTTAAGACAAGCTACCATAACTTTCCACACCTATAGGATGCACTAATGTAGTTTCACAGACCAGTGGGACAAGCTAATGTAACTTTACAGACCTATGGGGCAAGTTAGCGTAGCTTCACAGACCTATAGAATAAGGAAATGTAGCTTCACAGACACCCTAACAATAAGCTAGCATAACTTTCCAGACCTACAGGATGAGCTAATGTAGCCTCACAGACTGGCTGGAAGAGCTAACAACAGGCTAACGAAGCTTCACATAAATAGAACAAGGTAATGTAGCTTCACTGAGCAACAGGACAACCAAAGACAAGCTAACATAACTTTCCACACCTACAGGATGCACTAATGTAGTTTTACAGAGCGGTGGGACAGCTAACGTAGCTTCACAGACCTATAGAATACGGAAACGGAGCTTCACGGAGCAACAAGACAACGTAACAATGAGCTAACATTACTTTCCAGATATACAGGTCGAGCTAACAACAAACCAACAAAACATAAGGACAAGCTAAGGATGAGCTAACGTAGCTCCACAGACTGACAGATTATCACAAAAAGAATTACACGCGTAAATGTTCACCCTGAAATAGATTCATTTTCTAATAGTTTCTGTCGTTGTGGCTCATTTCTGTGACCGTAATCATCCTCAGTGTTGAATAAAGAAATAAATCAGATGAGACTGTTGTCTCTCTTTCTCTCAGCAGACGGCCTTTTCTTCTGTAAATCTGCCAAAGACTATTATTAAACTTTTCTATTAGCGGGAAAAGTCATACAGCAGCTACAGGGGTCATCCTGGCCCCGCCCACTTCTGCCATAGTGGGCGGGGTTATGTCTAGGGGAGGAGTCAAGTCGATTCTTTTTTTCTAAATCGTGTTGTCAAATAAAAACGAATGTTAAGTGCAAAACAAAAATGAAACAATCAAAAATGGCCTTTTTCCCACTGGTGCTGAATTTTTAGTGACTGACTGACTTGTTTTCTGGGAAACAGCGACACTGTGTGGTTGAGAAGACGCTTTCTTTTCTCTTCATCTCTTCATACTATCCCTCCATCTCCACTGATGGAGGAGCAGTGTGTCCTTGTGTGTGTGGACGAGCAGGGGCATGCTGGGAAATGCAGTATATATGTAACGAAGGCACTGTGATGGAGGATGGACGGCAGATGTAGCACTTGGACTCCTGTGGAGAAACAGACTGACTTTGTTTCCTCGTTTGGGACAAAAAGAGCGAAAAATCAAGTTTTTATTTTACGTTTGTGCCATTTGTTTTTCTGTTTTAAAAAATGTAGGAGAAAATTCATATGAGATATGAAATCATGAAGGAATCAGTCGGATGTTTGTTGTTGTTGATGTTGTTGCTGTTGTTGTTGTTGTTTTTCTCCTTTATGTTCCTGCTTGCATCATAATGCATTCTGGTCTTTGTAGTCCTGTGCTTTCCAGTTCTGTTGAGGTGTAAGGGTTCGGTGGGTTTTACGGTCCATCGTCCTTTTCTGGGTTGATTTTCGTGTGAAGGGAATCCGATTTTCGTGGCGTAAGAAATGTTAAAGAAGCCGGAGGAAAGAAAAACTACAGAAAAAAGTTCTGAGCGGGAGTGAGACCTCCCTGCTGTCTCTGGTTTACAGTGTCTCTGAGAAGAAAATGTTTTTCTACATCCAAATGTCTGCATAATCTATTCTCTGAAAGACAAAAAAATCTGTTTTTGTATATTTTCTTATTGGATGCTTATAAAGTCCTGTTAAAGAATGCATTTATCTGATTGGCTAAAGAGCTAACGAGGGGTCAGAGGTCAGCGGGCCTCTTCAAGACATTTTTTTCTGTGCTGCATGAGCAGGAAAAATTAAACTTAAAAATACATTTACTGAATTAACTTTGAAGATGATTTCAGAGAGAAAATGTTAAGAAGTGTATGAATCTGTGTTTGATAAATTCACCAATAAAAAAAAACTTCCACTAAAAATGTTTTTCAGACTTTGTCCAGTTTGTTTCCACTGAGAGCAAAGATCTCATTTGTATTAATGAAACAATACACTTAATATAATCCTTTGATTATGTTTAAAATGTTTACTGTATGAACTGCTGGGTGATTGATCTGTTATAGTTCATCGTCAGGATGTTTGTATGTAAAAATCTGAATCAGAACGTGACAGTTTAGAGCAGGTTTGCTCTTACTGTCGTATAAAGTGACTGGAAATGGAATTCTCAGCCAAAATACTCACAGTTGTACGTACGACACAGGATTTAACAACTTCCCAAGACATAGTTTAACAAAATACATAATTGAATTAGAATTTATAAATCTATAAATCTGACATGTATAAAAGAGTCAGAGGTGAAATGTGTGTTTTCTATATTAAGATACAGAAATATGTTAAAGTTATATTTTAATTCAGGACAAAAAGTGACAGTCAGCTGGTTTCAGTGTTTGTCAGGTAAAAAGACAAACAGGTTTCAACTAAAACAACTACAACTTATTCAGATCTGTAAATTACATTTATAACATAACTTCAGTTTCTGGCTCCGTGTCGGCAGCAGCCTGTTTGAGTTGTTTTAAGAACTGGGCCCAGTGTGTGACGCTGACCGGACCAGGGAACCCACTGGTTGTTTTGATTTGTGAACAGTAATTGTTGTTACTATAATGTGAAGCGTTCTCTGACACAAGAATTTCCTTTGGGATAATAACGTTCTATAAATTGACTTGAAAATATATATTTCTATTGTCAAGGTGAAGAATATCGTTCAATATGAGTTTGTTTTTGACAACTAGTGAAACACAGTCTATTAAATTATATATATTCATTTTATTTCGTTTCATTTTCTAGAAATTTAGACAACATATATTTCAATATTAAATATTAAACGTCAGTTTGCTGTATGGCTGTTATTTGCTTCCATATTTAACTGCTTTTCTACATTCTGTAAAATAATAACAGCTACTTTAGAGTAACCACTGAATATCTATTCATGTGCGGATCATTTTCTTCTTTAATGTATTTAATGTTTGGTTTCAGTTCCTGTGCGACAGCTGTCCTCACACTTGTGGAGACACCACAGCTGAGCTGATATTATTTTTAACAAATATCACCATGAAACTTCTCCAGTTCATAACTCACTGTGAGACAATGACTTTTGTTTTTTTAAGTTTTTAAACATTTTATGTTTAAATATGCAAATAAGTCATTTTCAAATTGAATATGCACTTTATGTATAAATTTCCAGAACAGAAATCTGAACTAAAATAAACCTAAATTTAAATACAATTCAAGAAATTCAATTTTTTTGAGGTTTTCTTTCTGCTGGTCTGAAAGACGACATGTTATGAAGGTAAAATAGCCCAAAATCTCAAAATTGATGTGTGCATGAATAAAGAGTGTCTCCTTCAATAAACACAAGAAACTAAACATTAAAGAAAAGTAAAAACAAAAGGTTTCATCACACCCAACACACTTTGTATAAATGGTCAAAGTAATCAGATTACACAAGTAAAACAGGGAGTATTTCAGCTGAACTCACTGAGTCATGATGACGACCATCAATCAGCTGCAGGTTCAGACTGTCGACCATCATCTGAAAAAAACTGCAGATGCTCTCAGTTACCAGTTTATTAGGAACAGACAGTTAAAACTTTCTGTGTCTCCAAAATAAATCCTCTCGTTATGTTTTTAATCATTTAGAGTTTGACACATGGTCCTGCTGCACCGTCACAACACAACACATCACGGACTAAACATTCAGAGGAAACTGAACCAGGAACTGTTTCTGTGTCACATGTGTACCATCATCTTCCTCAGCTGTCTTCATCAGACAGCTCAGAGAGCTGCAGACAAACACAGAAGAAGAAGAAGAGAAAGAGGAAGAAGAAGATGGCAGCCCTCCAGCCCTCAGCACACTTTCAACATATTGTCATTATTATCTCATGATGAGGTCAGCGGGTGTTTCTTCTTCTCTGTTTTCTGGAGAGCTGCCACGCTGCTGCTGCTGCTGCTGCTGCTGCTGGAGGTCAACTGTTTCTGGCAGAACGCCCGGACAGCACACCTCCTGTCAGCCAATCAGAGAGCCCGACCAGCACGCCTCCTGTCAGCCAATGAAAGAAGAGAACACACAGCGGTGGACAGTAACTAAGTAAATTCATTTAAAGTACAGTTTTGAGGTATTTGTATTTCTGCTTCCTGTCACTTCCTGATTGAAGACAGGAAGACAGACGCTGCTTGGCACACACATATTTCAGAGGACCTCTCATAGACTCTACATCCTGAGGACGCTCAGGAGGGTGAACCTGTCCCAACAACTTCTGGTGTCGTCCTACTGCTGCTCCACTGAGAGTGTCCTCACATACATGTGGTACGCTACCTGACAAGTCTCTGTGACACCACAGACCATCAGGCACCAGCAGCTAGCTGCCCTGAGGTCTGGACTATGAAGCAGGGTTTGGAGTTAATGAGGTACCTTCAGGGTTAACTCTGGGTTTTCAGTGCTATGAAGCTGGTTCTCTTTTTCCCAGGATACATCACCATGGTAACTGATGCTGAACAGCTGACCTGATCACAGCCTGTCAACACCCCGACCTCTGACCAATCAGATCACTGAAGACAAAAGTATCAATGAACGAAAGTGTGGAGTGACAGGTAAAATCAGGAGCCTGGATGACGTTACAGGTCAGTTGGTTTTAAATCAAACACAGAAATGTGCCTTTTAATTGCCCCTCTGGGACAAATAAAGTGTTTTGAATTGAATTGAATTGAATTGAATTAATTGAATTGAATTGAATTGAATTGAATTGAATTGAGATCGTTCACACACTGAACACATGATTTAACTGATGTCAGGTTTATTTGAGTGGCAGTGACAGTGTTGATATTTGACACTGTGACTCAGCAGAATAACATGAGACACCTGTGTGATGATAAAACATGCTCACACTGTAAACCAGCTCCTGTTATTATAAATGACACATGTCAGTCATGAACTGCTCTTTACTTCAGAAGCGTTACTTGAAAGTCAAAGTTACGTTCATAGTTGATAACCAGCTGCAGTAGTGACGGGTTAGTCCGACTGATAACCACAAGATTTCCTGAGGAAGGTGAACTGGCTTCGTAGCGAAGGCCTCTGGTCGACATCTCCGCCTCCCAGCATCTGCAGAAGACACAGAACATCCTAAAAGTCCATCCTGCTCATCAGCTGGTTGACCTCCTGCTGCAGGTCAAAACATGAATCAGGAGACTGATGAACAGTCTCCATCCCACCTGAAGAGAACCCACTGAAACACAGAACCGTTCTTTTACTTCAGTGCAGTAACTTATTGTATGTGCGAAAATGTGTATGAGCACTTTTTTTTTTTATCTCATTTTAAGCACATGCGTTGGTGATGAGTGTGTGAAGTGTATCTGCAACTGTGTAAATGTGAGTGGGATGAAGGCATTTATTTATATTTATTACTATTTATGACTTATTTTCATATGTGAGCCCGGGCTTTGAGTGCACCTGAATTTCATTGTGTAGTGACAAGAAAGAAATCTGAATCTTCAGAGGGAAATGTAGTTTTTATAGCTGCAGGTTTTTTTCATATCGATATTTTTAGGCTCAAAACATGAAGAGATTTTAAAATGTGACATAACAATCAGAGACAATTCAACCCCACAGTAAAGAAAACAGTTAATGATGTTTGCTTCACAGGTCGCTTCCTTGTTTTTGAGGCGGAACATTGATGTTACAGTCTTGTCAGCACTGAGTTGGGGGAGATGAAGACTGCCTCCACGTGGCCTCCTCCCCCGCTGAAGACACCTGTTCAACACACACACACACACACACACACACAGTGCGATCAATACAGCGATCAGCAGACAGATCAGAGGCTGTTATTTGTGTCTGAGCTGCTCTGATTGCAGAGACGTTTAACTGTCCAATCAGAGTGCAGAAATGAAAGTGGTCTGAGGTCAGCCTGAAGGACGACGAGGAGACAACAGAGACTCTGAGCTGCACTGAAGCTTCACTGAGACAGGGCGAACTCCGCAGGACGAGGTGCCCTTTGACCCGCTGCGTCACTGAAGGCAGAACTCTGTACGAGGACATGACGTAACTGACAGGAAGCTCAGAGACACACAGGAGGGAGGTCACTGAGGCTGATTCATCACGCAGGATGTTAAACACATGCGGGTTTACATGTGTTTCTGCTCGTGGACTCTTTGATGCTCGTTAAATATGAAGCGACAGAAACGTGTCTGGACTTCAGGAATTCATTCAAAAGATTTCAGCGAAAACTTTGTGACAGGAAGCTCCTCCTCCTCCAGGCGTCACATGACCGATCAAAGCCACTCGCCACAGAAGAGCTGGACTCCTATTGGCTGCTGTCGGATTACAGTCCCAGTAACAGACTGGTTTCAGGCTCTAATAAATCCTCTTTGTTTGAGTCTGAACTATTTTTCTTTCTTTTCTTTTGAACATTTTCAGCGTCTTCTTTTAAATAAACGAAACATCTGAATAAATTGTTTATCTTCATCCTCTGCTCCAAAAACACCTGACTCTCACCTGACAACAGTTAAATCCTTGGTGTTTGGAGGTGAACACAGCTGAGCGCCACGCAGATCTGACCAATCAGGGCTCATTTATCTGCGTCTTACATCATTAGGAGAGAGGGCGCCGTCTGAAGGGCGTCCTCCTCCTCCTCCAGCTCTGACTCTGTTCACACAGTAACACAATGAAACAGACTTCACACACTGACAGGTGAGTTCTTTATAAAGACACCAAACTCAAACCAGGACGTGTCATCAGCAGCACAAACTGAATCTGTGGATTCTTCTGGTTTTCAGCTCTGATCCAAAATGAAAAACCACCGAATGTTTGTTATAAATGAATATTGTCAAAAAAAAAAGAAATCGTTTTTGAACCGAACTAACCTCACACACATTCACACCTAAAACGACCTCGAGCAGGCTAAAACAATGAGTGAGTAGATTTTAGTAGAAACTTTGAATCAGAAATTTGATTTAATCCTGAACACTTCAGGGAAACACCAGACTGTGGGACACACGGCCGTTAAAGCTTCAATAAGGAGCAGAGAAACAAACATGAACTGTCTGTTGACACTAAATCTGATTTCTGACATTTCTTCTCACGACACCACAAACTCTGATTTTAATGCAACTGAATACAGCACACGACTATCACACACGTGCACGAGGAGGCGGAGGAGACACTGAGTTTTACAAGCAGCAGCTAGATTCATAAAATCTGCAGAAACTCTGTGCGGTCCTGCTGAGAAACAGGAAGCTGTGTCATCACAGGCTGACATAACTCACTGCAGGTGTAAACTGTGCACCAGCACCACCAGCACCACCAGCAGCACCACCAGCACCACCAGCAGCACCAGCACCAGCAGCAGCACCACCAGCACCACCAGCACCACCAGCAGCACCAGCACCACCAGCACCACCAGCAGCACCAGCACCAGCAGCAGCAGCACCAGCACCACCAGCACCACCAGCAGCACCAGCACCACCAGCACCACCAGCACCACCAGCACCAGCAGCAGCACCAGCACCAGCAGCAGCACCAGCACCACCAGCACCACCAGCAGCACCAGCACCACCAGCAGCACCAGCAGCACCAGCACCACCAGCACCAGCAGCAGCACCAGCACCACCAGCACCACCAGCACCACCAGCAGCACCAGCACTACCACCAGCACCAGCACCACCAGCAGCACCAGCACCACCAGCACCACCAGCAGCACCAGCAGCACCAGCACCAGCACCACCAGCACCACCAGCAGCACCAGCACCACCAGCACCACCAGCAGCACCAGCACCACCAGCAGCACCAGCACCACCAGCACCACCAGCAGCACCAGCACCACCAGCAGCACCAGCACCACCAGCACCACCAGCAGCACCAGCACTACCAGCACCAGCACCACCAGCACCACCAGCACCAGCAGCACCAGCACCAGCACCACCAGCACCACCAGCACCAGCACCACCAGCAGCACCAGCACCAGCACCACCAGCACCACCAGCAGCACCAGCACCAGCACCACCAGCACCACCAGCACTACCAGCACCAGCACCACCAGCAGTGCCACCAGCACCACCAGCACCACCAGCAGCACCAGCAGCACCACCAGCAGTACCAGCAGCAGCACCAGCAGCACCAGCACCACCAGCAGCACCAGCAGCACCACCAGCAGTACCAGCAGCAGCAGCACCACCAGCAGCACCAGCAGCACCACCAGCAGTACCAGCAGCACCACCAGAACCAGCACCACCAGCAGTACCAGCACCAACACCACCACCAGAACCAGCAGCACCACCAGAACCAGCACCAGCACCACCAGCACCAGCAGCACCAGCACCAGCAGCACCACCAGCACCAGCACCACCAGTAGCACCACCAGCAGCACCACCAGCACCAGCACCACCAGCAGCACCACCAGCACCAGCAGCACCAGCACCAGAACCAGCAGCACCACCAGAACCAGCACCAGCACCAGCACCACCAGCACCAGCACCACCAGTAGCACCACCAGCACCACCAGCACCAGCAGCAGCACCACCAGCACCACCAGCACCACCAGTAGCACCACCAGCACCAGCAGCAGCACCACCAGCACCACCAGCACCACCAGTAGCACCACCAGCACCAGCAGCAGCACCACCAGTAGCACCACCAGCACCACCAGCACCAGCAGCAGCACCACCAGCACCACCAGCACCACCAGTAGCACCACCAGCACCAGCAGCAGCACCACCAGTAGCACCACCAGCACCAGCAGCAGCAGCAGCAGCAGCACCACCAGTAGCACCACCAGCACCACCAGCAGCAGCAGCAGCAGTGTGAGTCATCTGCAGAGAAACCACAGACACCTGCTGACACCTGCTGGTCTGCTCCGTCACTACAGCCTCACCGCTATATTACCATCTGACAGAGACATTAGATCCATCAACGCTTTTTCTTTTTTGTGTCTGTTTTTATGAAACCTTGTGTAAAATTTTGGCCGAGGGACGACAGATGAAAAATACACTTTCAGCTAATTCTAGCAGTTTCATTAATGTGCTCTGTCTCCTCTTAAAAAACTAAAGTAAAAAAAACAAATACACAAATTAAAAAATATGAATCTGAGACATCAAATAATCCAGAAGTTAAAATATGGGCTGAAATATAATGAATGAACTATAAAATAGTAATATAATATCTGTTTGTAGGAGATTTGTGGTCGACAGGTGTAAAGTAATAAACTGTAAGAGAGCTGTAGTAAATATATTTATATATCTACAATCTGCAGTGTTTAATAAAGCACAGCAGGTCCTGGATCACAAGTCGCTCCACAGTCTGTACTCTTCACTAGTTCTTCCATCTGTGCAGAGGTTTGCAGCAACAACTACAGACGTTCAATTCATCCATTAATTATTTTGCAAAATAAAGCACTTCAGATCGTTCATGGGGCGGGACATAGGGATCACACACACTCTTTATTCTTACAGTCAGAACTCTCTCAACCTAAAGATCTCATGGAATTACAGACGGTACAAATGATATTTAAAGTGAAAAACTATTTACTACCAGGAAATTATTAATTATTATTATTCACTGAAAGGCAGAAGGGTTTTAACTGAAGGGGAAATTAAATTTCAAGAAAAGAAAAAGGTTTTGTATTTCTGTGTGTGAAGTGAAACTGAGGAATGTTCCAACATAAAGCTGATTTAAAAAGAGATGATTCTCTATAAAGATGAAATTATTTTTTGAATAAGATATATATATATATATATATATATATATATATATATATATATATATATATATATACAGTACAGGCCAAAAGTTTGGACACACCTTCTCATTCAATGCGTTTTCTTTATTTTCATGACTATTTACATTGTAGATTCTCACTGAAGGCATCAAAACTATGAATGAACACATGTGGAGTTATGTACTTAACAAAAAAGGTGAAATAACTGAAAACATGTTTTATATTCTAGTTTCTTCAAAATAGCCACCCTTTGCTCTGATTACTGCTTTGCACACTCTTGGCATTCTCTCCATGAGCTTCAAGAGGTAGTCACCTGAAATGGTTTTCCAACAGTCTTGAAGGAGTTCCCAGAGGTGTTTAGCACTTGTTGGCCCCTTTGCCTTCACTCTGCGGTCCAGCTCACCCCAAACCATCTCGATTGGGTTCAGGTCCGGTGACTGTGGAGGCCAGGTCATCTGCCGCAGCACTCCATCACTCTCCTTCTTGGTCAAATAGCCCTTACACAGCCTGGAGGTGTGTTTGGGGTCATTGTCCTGTTGAAAAATAAATGATCGTCCAACTAAACGCAAACCGGATGGGATGGCATGTCGCTGCAGGATGCTGTGGTAGCCATGCTGGTTCAGTGTGCCTTCAATTTTGAATAAATCCCCAACAGTGTCACCAGCAAAACACCCCCACACCATCACACCTCCTCCTCCATGCTTCACAGTGGGAACCAGGCATGTGGAATCCATCCGTTCACCTTTTCTGCGTCTCACAAAGACACGGCGGTTGGAACCAAAGATCTCAAATTTGGACTCATCAGACCAAAGCACAGATTTCCACTGGTCTAATGTCCATTCCTTGTGTTTCTTGGCCCAAACAAATCTCTTCTGCTTGTTGCCTCTCCTTAGCAATGGTTTCCTAGCAGCTATTTGACCATGAAGGCCTGATTCGCGCAGTCTCCTCTTAACAGTTGTTCTAGAGATGGGTCTGCTGCTAGAACTCTGTGTGGCATTCATCTGGTCTCTGAGCTGAGCTGCTGTTAACTTGCGATTTCTGAGGCTGGTGACTCGGATGAACTTATCCTCAGAAGCAGAGGTGACTCTTGGTCTTCCTTTCCTGGGTCGGTCCTCATGTGTGCCAGTTTCGTTGTAGCGCTTGATGGTTTTTGTGACTCCACTTGGGGACACATTTAAAGTTTTTGCAATTTTCCGGACTGACTGACCTTCATTTCTTGAAGTAATGATGGCCACTCGTTTTTCTTTAGTTAGCTGATTGGTTCTTGCCATAATATGAATTTTAACAGTTGTCCAATAGGGCTGTCGGCTGTGTATTAACCTGACTTCTGCACAACACAACTGATGGTCCCAACCCCATTGATAAAGCAAGAAATTCCGCTAATTAACCCTGATAAGGCACACCTGTGAAGTGGAAACCATTTCAGGTGACTACCTCTTGAAGCTCATGGAGAGAATGCCAAGAGTGTGCAAAGCAGTAATCAGAGCAAAGGGTGGCTATTTTGAAGAAACTAGAATATAAAACATGTTTTCAGTTATTTCACCTTTTTTTGTTAAGTACATAACTCCACATGTGTTCATTCATAGTTTTGATGCCTTCAGTGAGAATCTACAATGTAAATAGTCACGAAAATAAAGAAAACACATTGAATGAGAAGGTGTGTCCAAACTTTTGGCCTGTACTGTATATAAGAATGTATTATTGTCATTATGTTATATTGTGCTGTCAGACAAATATTATTGGTAATTAATGTCATATATTAGAACAGGTCTGTGAGAATTAATTCTTGTACAGCTTCATACTGACGGGGAGATACATCGTACATCTGACTGTTATTAATTTATGGAGAAGGGGTGGGAATAAATAAGTTTGTTCTTCCTCCAGCTCCTTTTTCAACATGTCAATCAAATCATTATATGTTGTTCTCAGTTTTCATGCTTCCTTTAGTAACCTGTCTTTTTATGTCTCTTTACTACTGTATGATTATTTTGTTTATTTGTTACTTACATGTGTGAACAAACTGAAGCTTTACACGATGAACAAACAAACATGGACAAAGTCTTTTCTTCCTGTCTTCATTCCAGGGTCTCAAACAAAGCTGATGGAGAAAATGTGACACTGATCTGAGAGCAGAACTGACGCACTTTTCCTCCTCAGACACCACAAAGTCCAGTGTTGATGTTTGGAGCAGAAGAGCATTTGTCAGTCGCTCTCTGTCCTTTAACTTTCCTCACTCAAACAGTGTGGTCACACAGACATGACACCAGTTTGCTATCGCCAACACTTTGTTTAGTCAGTAATATTGCAGGGAAGTATGAAGGTCAGGAGCAGAGGGAGCTTTGATGAAGCAATCAGTGAGTTAGGATGGTCTACATTTTGCCAACAAGTCAGATTAAAGGAAAAAGACAGCGTCAGGTTCAGTGGTAACTTTAAAGATTTGGACACAGAAGAGTTTGACTGTTAAATATTTGTCTGAAAGCAGCACAAGAAAAGTGACGTGGCTCCAGGTTTCAAAGGGTTAAAAGAAAACAGTCAGACAAGTCGACTCCAGATGCACCAAACGTTCTTAACCATCCAGATGTGCTCTGACCCAGGTGTGCTGAGTGACCATCAGTCACCTGTTAGCACAGGTAACGCCCCCTCAGCACTATATAAGGACAGCTGTGGTGCCGTGTGCAAAGACTGTGACACATGAAGCAGGAAACTGGAGCGATGCCACCAAACAAAGGCTGTAAGAAGAAGAACAAGTTGAGCAGCAGTGAAATCAACGTACGGTTAAATCAAGGGAAACAAAGTGAACATGTGATGTTCCAGTGTCAGTACTGCTGTTACAGGAAAATCAAAAACCAGCAGTGACAAACAAGAACCTGATCAGTACCTGTGCTGCAGTATCACACTGTGGTATCTGTCCTGTGTAAGAACGTGTTGCCGTCTGAAGCTGTGAATAAATGCAGGTTTGTTTCAGGCCCATTGAAACTGAAATGTTTTGTCACAGATGTTTCACAGTGGATCATTAAATATGAGAGAAAATGATTCAACAGTAACTCAGCTGTTTGATGACACTTTAGTTTGATCACTTCCTGTCGTCACTCAGCTGCTTTTAACCAGGAAAAGAAAAGTGAACAGGCTTTGAGGACGAGTCAGAGACACATGGAGGAGGAGCCAACCAGGATTTAACCACTGCAAACTGTTTTCACATGTTGGACTGAGGCTTCATTTGAAAGCAGGAAGCAAAGTTCAAAGTGCTGCTGGTCGTCCTGGAATCAGCGCTCCCTCCTCTTCCTGCTCTCACACACAGCCAGCTCCACTCTGTTCCCTCCCCTTCACATCTACACTGTGAGGATGGGTGGAACCAACACGGTGGTGACGTCACAGAGCTGACAGGCTGCATTCGCTGCATGATCACATGATGTTTAGATCAGAGCTCAAACTACTTTCACTTCTCAGAGAGTGAAACTCACACAGTCACTGCCACGAGGTGAAATGGCGCAGCGAGGAGTTGAGCTGGACCGAGAAACCTTCTCTTGTTCCATCTGTCTGGATCCACTGAAGGATCCGGGGACTCTTCCCTGTGGACACAGCTACTGCATCAACTGTATTCAAAGCTTCTGGGATGGAGAGGATGAGAAGAGAATCTACAGCTGCCCTCAGTGTAGGCAGAGCTTCACACCGAGGCCTGTCCTGATGAAAAACACCATGTTAGCAGATTTAGTGGAGAAACTGAAGAAGACTGGACTCCAAGCTGCTCCTGCTGATCACTGCTATGCTGGAGCTGAAGATGTGGCCTGTGATGTCTGCACTGGGAGGAAACTGAAAGCCTTCAAGTCCTGTCTGCAGTGTGTGGCCTCTTACTGTGAGAAACACCTCCAGCCTCATCGTGACTCGGCTCCATTACAGAAACACAAGCTGGTGGAGCCCTCCAAGAAGCTGCAGGAGAACATCTGCTCTCGTCATGATGAGGTGATGAAGATGTTCTGCCGCACTGATCAGCAGTGTATCTGTTATCTCTGCTCTGTGGATGAACATAAAGGCCACGACACAGTGTCAGCTGCAGCAGAAAGGACTGAGAGGCAGAGAGAGCTGGAGGGGAGTCGACAAAACATCCAGCAGAGAATCCAGGACACAGAGAAAGATGTGAAGCTGCTCCAACAGGAGGTGGAGGCTATCAGTCGCTCTGCTGATAAAGCAGTGGAGCACAGTGAGAAGATCTTCACTGAGCTGATCCGTCTCATGGAGAAAAGACGCTCTGATGTGAAGCAGCAGCTCAGATGGCAGCAGGAAACTCAAGTGAGTCGAGTCAAAGAGCTTCAGGAGAAGCTGGAGCAGGAGATCACTGAGCTGAAGAGGAAAGACGCTGAGCTGAAGCAGCTCTCACACACACAGGATCACACCCAGTTTCTACACAACTACCCCTCACTGTCAGCACTCAGTGAAGCCACACACTCATCCAGCATCAACATCCGTCCTCGCCGCTACTTTGAGGACGTGACAGCGGCTGTGTCAGGAGTCAGAGATAAACTACAGGACGCTCTGAGGGACACATGGACAAACGTCTCACTGACAGTGGCTGAAGTGGATGTTTTACTGCCACAACCAGAGCCCAAGACCAGAGCTGAGTTCTTCAGATATTCACGTCACATCACACTGGATCCAAACACAGCATACACACAGCTGTTATTATCTGAGGGGAACAGGAAAGTGACATTAATGAGTGAACAACAGTCTTATTCTGAACACCCAGACAGATTCACTAACAGGCGTCAGGTCCTGAGTAGAGAGAGTCTGACTGGACGTTGTTACTGGGAGGTGGAGTGGAGAGGAGGAGTTTATGTAGCAGTCGCATACAAGAATATCAGCAGAGCAGGGGGGGGGTGTGAATGTGTATTTGGATTCAATGACAAATCTTGGTCGTTAGATTGTTACAATAACAGTTATTACTTTTATCACAACAAAGTCCAAACTCCCGTCTCAGGTCCTCGGTCCTCCAGAGTAGGAGTGTACCTGGATCACAGTGCAGGTATTCTGTCCTTCTACAGCGTCTCTGAAACCATGACTCTCCTCCACAGAGTCCAGACCACATTCACTCAGCCTCTCTATGCTGGACTTGGACTTTATTGTTATGATTCCACTGCAGAGTTGTGTGAACTGAAACAGTCAGAAGTCATTTAAGGGTTAAACTCTGTCTTTAGTCTCCATGTTTGTTGCTGACAGCTGATTGTTGTGGCGTTTCTTCACTGCACACAGATCAGCTGTCAGTCAAACATTGTGGGCGGGACTTTGACATCTTCTCCTGAGTTGTTGTGTAAATGTTTGAGTTTCTTCAGGTGCACTCTAAAATATGATTCATGGGGTCAGTGGGTAACGCTTCAAATACACAAGTTTGTCAGCAGAAACAAATGAAGTTGGGGCTCTGTAAAGATCCGAGCAAAGAAAATTGTTTTCCTGTTTTCTGATCCTATTAATCACCACATGGTTTATTCAATTCATGAAATGAGTCTTTGCTTTGTTAGAAAACAAGAACAAACTAAATTCCCATAAGAAATGATGTTGATTTATTTTTTACTTTTCTCCAGTGTGTGCTTTTTGTGTTAACGCTCCAGTGTGTAGGATTTTGGGGGATTTATTGTCAGAAATTGAATATTATATAATAAGTGTGTTTTCTTTAGTGTTCAATCACCTGAAAATAAGAATCGTTGTGTTTTGCTTAATCTTCTCAGTTTAGTGCAGCTACACTGTGCCACATGGATCTAATAAACTTGGGTATGACATCATGTGTGATGTCAGCAGACTGTACGATGACAGCGCCGACTGAATCACAGCCTACGATGTAACAGCTTCACATAGTGAGTGATGCTGCAGGGTTATTACTGCTCCAACTGGGAAGCTACACACAGAGAGACACATTAATACAATTACTAATATCATTGATGAAATGAATAACACAGTGTTGTCAACATGTTGATAAAATGTCTAAAAAATGTTTTTAATAATATGTCTGAAAAAATGTTTTTAATATGTCTGAAAAAATGTTTGAAAATTATGAATAAAATGTAAAAAAGAAGAAAGAGTCTGAAAATATGTTGATAGCATGTTAAAAAAAGGTGACAAAATGTCTGAAAATTATTTAAAAAGTAGGTTTGTTTCATTAACGTGTTTTATTCAGCTGACAACTTATTTTAACAAGTTCAAAAACAGTTTTGAAATTTTTGAGTAAGATGGAATTAAAATAAATAAGTTAGAACATCTTGAATAAAATAGTTTGAGCGTTAAATATCAACATAACCTTTGGATAAATATTAAGTTATTTATTAAACCTTTATTTAACCAGGCAAACTGCTTGAGTATTTACTCTGTAAGAGCAGAGCTGCAACTATTTAAAAAGATGGATGCAAACTGTTGCCTTGAATGTTTTTTAAGTTGAAGCAGTGGATTCTTTTTCAGAGCGTGGCGCTTCTTCCTGTCCAGTCAAGTCAAACTTTATTTGTAGAGCACATTTAAAAAACAGCGTCAGTCGACCAAAGTGCTGAACAGTCCTAAAATACAAACAACAGATAAAAACAGAAGGAAACAACAATAAGAAGAGAAGAGAAAAGAAACAGAGCAAACTGCAGCACAACAGAGGATGAAATCAATTGAAGTTGTCAGGCTGGAATCAATCGTACGCCAACGAGAAGAGGCGGGTCTTCAGTAGCCATTTAAAGGTTCCTGTAGTCGCAGCAGTTTTTATCTGAACAGCTGAGCTGAGGCTCCATCGCCACTGTTTTTGTGTGTACTTCAGGGAACATCCAGGAGCATGTGATGGGTCGACCTCAGAGCTCTAACTGGAGTATGAAGATACAGTAGTTCTGCTAGATAAGGTGGACCGTTTCAAAGCTTCAAAACCAGCAGTAACATCTTAAAATCAATCCTAAAATGGACAGGAAGCCAGTGGAGGGAGGCCCACACTGGGCTCATGGGATCCCCTTTTCTTTCTCCAGTTAGAAGACGAGCGGCTGCGTTTTGTAATAAGTGCAGACGACGAGGTGACGACTGAGCTCCGCCCACACACAAAGAATCACAGCAGAGAGGTCATAAAAGCATCAAGAACTCTGTGGAGATCTTTGGGACAGAGACAGGCCTTTACCTCAGCTACAAGTCTGAAGTGGAAAAAGCTGGTTTGACAGCTGAACTGATGAGCTGATCACATTTAAAGGAGACGTCAAAAATCACAGCGAGATGTTGAACGAAAAGTCGACAGTAAGACGTTAAAGGAGAAAGAAAAGCAGCAGAGTCGTCCAATAGATGGGCTCGTCCAAACAAAACAATCTGTCTCATTGTCATCAGGACTGAGGACGTTTCAGTTCATCCCAATATTCCTGTGTGTGTTCAGCCATGGAGGCTCTCACTGCTCATGATGACGGTTGTTGAGATGAAGTGACATTTCTCTGCATGAAGATAACGTCAGCTTCTCTGGGCTCTAAACGTCTCATCACTCTTTGTATCCATGTGTTTGTATGTTGTTGTTTGTGAAGACAGAACGCCGCAGAGCTCCTTTACCCTCCACACTGAAAACCCATTTCTTCTCACTAGCTTTCAGCACCAGTTCAGCATGACAACTTGGTTTAGTATTATTTATTTTATCTTGATTTGTTTTTATTACGTTTTATTGTTTATTTTACCATGTGTTTTAGAAAGGTATATTTATATTTATTTTATTTATATTTGTTTATATGTATTTACATGCATAGCCTGTACAGCACTTTGGTCAACTGAGGTTGTTTTTAATGTGCTATAGAAATAAACCTGACACTTTGTTCTCTGTGGAAACAAATCCATCAGCACACTATTTGTTTGGCAGAGCAGATGTTGTTGTTATTGATGATCCATATGATACACAGCTGAGAGTCTTGTGTGGATGAAGTTTTTTAATTTAATTTTTAATTTAATATACTTTATTAATCCCTGAGGGGAAATTCAATTTTTTTCACTCTGTTGTCATTAACACACAGGTCCGAACACACACATGCACAAACAGGGCCTATACATGCACTAAGTGGAGAGATGTCAGAGGGGGGCTGACAGGCGCTCCGAGCAGTGGGGGGGTTCAGTGCCTTGCTCAAGGGCACTTCTCCAACTACCAGTCCATGCTCCATATTTTGGTCCGGACAGGGACTTGGGGAGGGGGAATAAATAAGTTTGTTCTTCCTCCAGCTCCTTTTTCAACATGTCAGTCAAATCATTATATGTTGTTCTCAGTTTTCATGCTTCCTTTAGTAACCTGTCTTTTTATGTCTCTTTACTACTGTATGATTATTTTGTTTATTTGCTACTTACATGTGTGAACTAACTGATACTGACTGACATCTATCCATCTGTCCATTCTGCATTTTCAGCATCCACACGCATTGTCTGCAGGAACTGTGTTTTTAGTTCAACTGCCATTATTCCTGTTTATTACATACTGAGATATTGTGTTTATTACATATTGAGAAGTCTAAATAACATTCTCTAATAAAAAAGAACAGTGTCAGACTCATACGTGAGATTCAGCCAACAAACTTTTACCTCTCTTTGTTCTTCTGTTTCATAGAAACTCCTGACGTTTACTTTCATTTCATAAGAACAGAAACTGAGTGTGAGTCACACCTGCAGGCCTCAGACACGTCAGGACAGGTGTACTCTCACCTTCTGTTTAATGTTCAGCCACACCCAGGTGATAGAGGGGCGTAGAGCAGTCAGAGCAGAGCAGACACAGGTGAGACCTGAACAGAGAGGACGTCCAGTCGTCAGCAGCACTGAGACAACCTGAGGAAGAGGAAGAAGAAGCTGAACCGGCAGTGAGATGGCTCCAACAAGAGGCTCATGTGAGTTTCTCTTCATGAAAACTTGAAATGCAGCAAAGTGAATATTGTGCTGACAGTGTTTGTCCTGAACAGTTGGACGAGGACGTGACAGGCAGGGGAGAGGACACAGAGGAAACGGCTTCCAGCCACCGAGACGGGATCAGATCAGGCAGAGAGGTGTGTCGCTGCGTTACACTCACACATCACAGGGTCACAAATATATCTGTCAGAGGCTTTGTTTCCTGTCCGCTGCGTAATGATCTGGGTATTCAGCACAGACACCTGCGACCACACCTAAGAAACACAAGTCAGCAGCCTCTTCACTGCGCATGTTCAAGGCGGGAAGAGGCTCACTGGAGACGAACTGAACCTCTCCTGGAGAGTGGACGAGAGCAGGCGGCTGCAGCAGGGGGCGGAGACAAAAAGCTGCTGTCGGGTTTGACAGTTTCCAGCAGCCTTCAGTCTGAAACACTCACATCCTGTCTGATATGATGTTGATTTATTAATAATATTAACAGACCCATATATCAGTTTGTTTTCAGTCTCCAGTTGTTTTATAGATTGATTTATTAAAATGTCTCACAGGTGATCTGTACTTTATGTTCATCGTTCAGTTTGACCTGTCGCCTCAATGTTTGCTGTTCACAGAATAACCTTTCAAATCAAATCACATCTAAATACCTGAAATTCAACATGACAGGTTGAACTAAAACCTCATCTTGTTGAGTCAACATCTGAACCAATCAGCTGTTAGATCAAGTGAGAGCCAGGCCTTTCCCATCATGCTCTTGGTCTTACAGTCGGTGGAGAGCAGCTGCGACACCTGGCTCTAAAAACTGCACCTGCCTCGCTGTCACGAGATTATTGCTGTACACGTTTGCATGACGTCAGAGCAAGTCGGGACGAAGTCGGACACAAAACTAACCGGCATGCATTGTGCACTGATCGCCGGTGATCAAATCTGCGCAGGCCTGGCTCATCTCCAACGAGCCCGGATGTCGAGCCCGGTCTCACTCCAAAGTCGTCAAAATCCAGCACTTGGATCGGCAGCGTCAGAAACCAACGTAACCACGTGTGTGTGTTGGCTAAACGTAATCACGCGTGTGTGTCGGCTAAACGTAACCACATGTGTGTCGGCTAAACGTAACCACGTGTGTGTGTCGGCTAAACGTAATCATGTGTGTGTGTGTCTCGGCTAAATGTAACCACGTGTGTGTCGGCTAAACGTAACCACATGTGTGTGTCGGCTAAACATAACCACGTGTGTGTGTCGGCTAAACGTAACCACGTGTGTGTCGGCTAAACGTAACCATGTGTGTGTGTGTCGGCTAAACGTAACCACGTGTGTGTGACGGCTAAACGTAACCACGTGTGTGTTGGCTAAACGTAACCACATGTGTGTGTGTGTCGGCTAAACGTAACCACGTGTGTGTGTCGGCTAAACGTAACCGCGTGTGTGTGAGTCGGCTAAACGTAACCACGTGTGTGTGTTGGCCAAACGTAACCACGTGTGTGTGTCGACTAAACGTAACCACGTGTGTGTGTGTCAACTAAACGTAACCACGTATGTGTGTGTCGGCTAAATGTGACCACGTGTGTGTGTTGGCTAAACGTAACCACGTGTGTGTGAGTCGGTTAAACGTAACCACGTGTGTTGGCTAAACGTAACCACATGTGTGTCGGCTAAACATAACCACGTGTGTGTGAGTCAGCTAAACGTAACAACGTGTGTGTCGGCTAAACGTAACCACGTGTGTTGGCTAAACGTAACAACGTGTGTGTCGGCTAAACGTAACAACGTGTGTGTGAGTCGGCTAAACGTAACCATGTGTGAGTGTCGGCTAAACGTAACCATGTGTGTGAGTCGGCTAAACATAACCACGTGTGTGTGTCGGCTAAACGTAACCACGTGTGTGTTGGCTAAACGTAACCGCGTGTGTGTGTCGGCTAAACGTAACAACGTGTGTGTGTCGGCTAAACGTAACAACGTGTGTGTGTGTGTGTTGGCTAAACGTAACAACGTGTGTGTGTGTGTGTGTGTGTGTTGGCTAAACGTAACCACGTGTGTGTGTCGGCTAAACGTAACCACGTGTGTGTCGGCTAAACGTAACCGCGTGTGTGTGTGTGTGTGTGTTGGCTAAACGTAACAACGTGTGTGTGTGTGTGTGTGTGTTGGCTAAACGTAACCACGTGTGTGTGTCGGCTAAACGTAACCACGTGTGTGTGTGTCGGCTAAACGTAACCACGTGTGTGTGTGCTGGCTAAACGTAACCACGTGTGTGTCAGCTAAACGTAACAACGTGTGTGTGCGTGTTGACTAAACGTAACAACGTGTGTGTGTGTTGACTAAACGTAACCATGTGTGTGTGTCGGCTAAACGTAACAACGTGTGTGTGTGTTGACTAAACGTAACCACGTGTGTGTGTGCTGGCTAAACGTAACCACGTGTGTGTCGGCTAAATGTAACCACGTGTGTGTGTGTGTGTGTGTGTGTGTGTGTGTGTGTGTGTGTGTGTGTGTGTGTGTGTGTGTGTGTGTGTGTGTGTTGGCTAAACGTAACCACGTGTGTGTGTTGGCTAAACGTAACCACGTGTGTGTCGGCTAAATGTAACCACGTGTGTGTTGGCTAAACGTAACCACGTGTGTGTGTGTGTGTGTGTGTGTGTGTGTGTGTGTGTGTGTGTGTGTGTGTGTGTGTGTGTTGGCTAAACGTAACAACGTGTGTGTGTGTGTTGGCTAAACGTAACCACGTGTGTGTGTTGGCTAAACGTAACAACGTGTGTGTGTGTGTTGGCTAAACGTAATCACGTGTGTGTGTTGGCTAAACGTAACAACGTGTGTGTGTTGGCTAAACGTAACCACGTGTGTGTGTGTCGGCTAAACGTAATCACGTGTGTGTGTTGGCTAAACGTAACAATGTGTGTGTGTGTGTTGGCTAAACGTAATCACGTGTGTGTGCTGGCTAAACGTAATCACGTGTGTGTGTGTCGGCTAAACGTAATCACGTGTGTGTGTTGGCTAAATGTAACAACGTATGTGTGTTGGCTAAACGTAACCATGTGTTTGTTGTTGACTTGAAGTCAGTTGGCGGTGTTGTACTGACGTAGTGCTTTTATTTTGAAAGAGACTGTATGCAAACTGTACATTTCCTGTAAAAACAGAAGTGTATGTTTTTTATTTTTTCACTGGTAATAGGTTTGTCTTGTAGCAGCGGAGGGCGTGGTGTGTAGGGCTGACTCATCGACATAATCGATTATGAAAATATGTCGATTTGCAAACATGCGTCGCCGAGTCGCAACAAATGAAGCTGCACTTGCCAACAAAGTGAAAATGAGTCCTGACAGGAGAAAAACTGCAGCACTGACACTCAGAGAGACGGCAGCAGAGAGCACCATCCTGTTTACTGCTGGTCTCCACCCAAACATGATACATATCAGGACTATCAACAACAAACGTGTCTCTGTCAGACTGAGTCACTTTAGCTTTGTGCACAGCGTGCACCATCTGATGGTGTTATCCACTGTCTGATATGTTGTGTTTGTTAACGAGCAACATTAACTAACATGGCAGATGGTTGTTATGCTCTGTAAACGGTTTCATTATTTTTTTTTTAAATGATCAGTAAATAAGTTGTTCGATGACTCGACTAATCCAAAAAAAGAAAAAAGATGAAGAATAATGGTTAGTTGCAGCCCTAGTATCAGCAGGTGTCCGGTGGCACATTTATAACCACGGTCTACGCCCGGTGAGTCAGGACATGTGTCCACGTGGCGTCCTTCTTCAGCGGGGACAGGGCGCTGGGGAGCGCTTTTTTTGATGACGCACTGCTCGTGGGTTTTGTTTCTATGACAACAATATCTTCACACAAACATTAGACTGGTAGCTAATAGGAATGTCCCGATCCAGCTTTTTCCATTTCCGATCCGATACCGATATTACAGCCTTGAGTTTTGGCCGATACCAATCCGATCCAAGCGCGTATTATACATATTCACTTATTTTGTTGTCAGTCATGTTAGAAAAGGTTTGATCAAGCGATATTACTCTAACAAGAACAACTACTTAATCGGATTAGTTAGAATGATCCACAACAGTTGGTATGAGAAACTGACCTGTTTATTGTTAACAGGGTTAAATAAACAAACTTTAAACTTGAACATTAACATTAAATAAAAAATATAGCTGGTTTGCTTTGGCTGCTTTGGCCCCTTAATAAATAGAAAATAGATCAACACAAGAAATCTTTAAAATGTCTAACATTGAAATTAAAATAGCAGCAAGACTCCACACACTTGTGCTTTGGCCCCCTAATAAATAAAAATAGATTAACACCACAATGCAGCCTTTCCTTTTCAGTTATTTTAGTAGTGTTTCTGTAGTCCATCCATGGCTCCAGTTTCACTAATTGTGCCCAAAACAATGCCATCAGTGCTCTTTACTTAAACAGTAAGAGTGTAAACCAAATAAAAATATCACTCTCAAAAAACCAGAGCAGAAAACAAATCAAGTCATTTAGCTAAATTGACCGCTACTCTTCCTACCCTACCCTCCGTGTGTGTCTGCCGTCTGCATGCTGGCCTGGTGGACTGATAGTAAGAGCTGGAGCGGAATGGACTGCTTGAATCGCGGAGCGCTGGGCTGGCCGGAAAACCTGGATCAGTCTCCATGAAAAACTGGATCGGAGTTCTTGGATCGGCATTTTTTCATGCAGTCCGATCCAATGCCGATGCCCGTTTTTTGCTAATATCGGTATCGGACATCCCTAGTAACTAACATACTGCTACGTCAACAGAGGGTCGATTGCACAGTTAACAAGCTAACAAAGCTAACGGTGAACACCACACTCAGCAGCATCATCCAGTGATGTTGTCTTGTTGTGACTGCAGCTGAGCTAAAGCAGCGACGTCATGGCCGTCTATCTAAAAAATACAGCAATTTTCAATGAGGAGCACTCAGAACGGCCGCACAAAAAATGCAGAACGGTCTGAAAAGAAAAGCACCTGAGCATGTCTCTTTTTCTCTAAGCAGCAGCATATTCTCTCTCCTCACTGGGAACAAATGAAAAATGGTGCTGGCGGTAAGAAATAAACGTAATGTGGCCACAGGCTCTCAGACTGCAGACAGGCCGAGGCTCGGATCACTGGCAAAAATGCCTTAGAGAGCACTTAGAGCACAGAAACATGAGGCGTGTACAAACGCAAAAACAGCGAGCAACAAGTTTAATTCACGTTAAAAACAACCACAAAAAGCTTCATTTTCATTATAAACTGTAAGCTCAGGTCGTTTAGCTCGGGATATTTCTCAACCTCAACAACAAGTCTCTCCTCATTCATTCTTCATCACACACGAGACACAGCAACAGCTACAGAGCTCTCTTCATTGTGAGGAGAGGAGTCGAGCTGCTGTGGGAGCTGGTCTGTACACGCACAGAGTGAGTGGAGGAAAAATACATTTAATTCAGGGGCGTCGAGGCCGGAAAAAGGACAGTGGCGTGAAGTGCTACAGGGCGTCCAGCAGTGTGACATGTGTCTAGCTGCCGCCGGTGTGGGGTTGTACATTGAAAATAATGGGGGCGTATTTTTTGAATCGCCGGGTTCAGCACTGGTGTGTTTTTAGCTTAAGGGTGGTTTGGGCTCAATGACATGATCTCCTGCTCACAACACAATAATCACATGATGTTCATGAGCTAGAGAACCATTGAAAAAATGTATCCTGAACTTTAAATCTGTTTCTTCCCCCAGCTGGGAACCAGGAAACACAAACAGCAACTGAGAGACGTCTGTTGAAGATGGTTGTGTCGACGCTGCAGCCCTTGGTAATCACACAAGATGCTAACTTTCAGAGTTTCGTTAAAGCACTGGACCCCTGTCTTCAAATTCCCACCACATCTGTGATCCGCTCGCAGCTGCTCAGCTTCTACCAAGAAAAAACAAACAGGTTGCGATTGATCTTGGCCTCCGCTGACCACGTTGTGCTAACATGCGAGCTGTGGGCCTCCGGAGCTGAAGACTCCTGTCTGACCGTGGGTTGCCATTTTGTGAACAAGTATGGGAACCTCGAGTCTTACATGCTCCAAACTACCAGCCTGTTCGGAGACGATTCTGCAGCCAACATTCAGAATCAGCTCTCAGCCGTCATGGCGGCGTGGGGCATCGAAGAAAAGGTCCACACTGTGATCAGAGCTGGGATGCCACAACTGAAAACAGTTAAAACCAAATGGACACACATGCCTTGTTTTGCTGACACCTTGAATGTGTTATTTAAGGATCTGATGAGTGACGAGGAGCTGTCGAATGTTCTCACAAAGTGTCAGAGGATCGTCAGGTTCTTTACGTATGATGCTGAGGCTGAGAAGATGCTCAGAGAGATTCAGAAGAAGCTGAAAGTGACACAGGATGAGCTGATCGTGTACTCTGGGGACCGATGGCTTCCCTGGTTGCAAATGCTTCAACGACTGAATGAGCAGTACAAAGCCATGGTGATGGTGCTTGATGGCAGAGGCAAGACAGATTTAATTCTGAATGAAAGCGATAAAGAGAAAATCAGGAACATCATCTCAGCTCTGAAACCCTTGAAGGAAGCAGCGTCCACAATGGAAAAGGGGTTTGAGACCATTTCGGCCATGCTGCCACTGCTGAAGAAACTCATGAACAATCTCAGAGAGGAAGAAAAGAAAAAGAATCTTGTGGCGCAGACACTGTTGTCAAAATGTGAAAAGAAATTTGGTGACGTAAACAACCACGTACTGGCTCCCATCACGTTCCTCGATCCAAGATTCAAAAACCAGCTGGGAGAGCAAAACAAAAAACAAGCGATGACGAAGATCATGAAGGATCTCGCTGCAGGTCCCGCCTCCTCCTCTGCTCCTTATCTGAGGGCTGTGCTGGACAGGTACATGGACCATGAGTCCACTTCAGAGACGTCAAACCCTTTGTCCTGGTGGAGGCACACAGGAAAGCAGCATTACAGTGAACTAAGCCAGCTCGCTCTGAAGAAACTTGGGGTCGTCTCTACCGCTGTTCCCCTGGAGAGAGCTTTCTCTGATGAAGGTGATCGATTCTGTAAACTTAGGAGCTCCATCGAGCCCGAAAACCTCAACATGATCCTGTTCCTCAACAGCAACTGGTCCACAATATCTTAGATACAAATCTGTTGATCTCTGCACAGATGAAAACACACAGACCCAACTGAACTCACCCCAGCAAGCCAAGTGACGCCCGGTTAACGTCGTGTTGACGTCATTCGGTGATGTTCCAGACTCGTCTAAATCACGGCCAAATAGGCGACGTTTTAGACGTCATTTCCAGGACGTCCTCACCAAGACGTCACCTCGACGGCTTTTTAATGACCCTAAATGACCACATAACCGTCCAATTTATGTCGTTGAGAGAACGTCTTGGTGACCACGTCCTGGAAATGACATTCAAATGTCCTCCTATAGAGGGAATCGCCTTGTTGTTTACAAATACTTATGGGTAGAAAACCAGCAGAGTTTTTATATATATATATATATAAATATGCAGGGGTGGGTAGTAACGCGTTACAAGTAACGCACGTGAGTAAAAAAGTAGTTTTTTTGAGGAACGAGTACTTTTTAAGTTCCTTTTTTAAAACTGTACTTCTACTCTTACTCAAGTATATTTTTGAGCCAGTAATCTACTTTTTACTTCACTACATTTGCCATTTACCTTCGTTACAACTACTGTATATAGTCCCTCGGTGGCAAATAGCCGCGTGAGTAAAAGCGCGCACAGTCCGTGTCCTCTCACCGCGGATGCTGTGATTTGATGGTCCGGTACTCACTGTAGCCCACTCTTATCAGACCCAATAATAATAAGTTACTGTGGGCCTATATGCCATGCCTTTTAATAAAATTACCAGAGGAGTTCACTGAAAAGCAGATAATGTCTGAATTACTCGCGTGCGTCCCCGGTGAAAATCACTGACATGCATGGGGAATACAGCTTCTACAGGCTCGCCATAGCTCACTGTCAGGACTCAGGGACCAGAATTCTTCGGGATGGCGATATTTCGGTGTGGCGGCCTGTAACTGTTGGATAAATGGCCCGTTCGGATAACTGGGGCTTTACTGGTATAATGCAATAGCACCACCCAGCGGTGAAACCCGTGTACACGAAAAAAATGACCAGAGCCAAGTTGAAATGAAGAGCTTCTTTTTGTTTGAAAAGAGCCAACTAAGTTAGCATGTTAGAGATTTATGCACATATAATCCCAGTTTAGGACATATTTCTTACAAAACAAGGGAGAGATGGGATTTTCTTTTTGTTACTGATACGGTCATTTGTAAAATAGTTCACCTGACACCTGGTGATCTGGCAGGAAAGTCCTACAGGGACCTGTTAAACCTTTACAAACACATTTTGGCAACATGTGAAGCTGGAACTTGGGAACATTATAGTACTATTGTTTACCATATATTGTTTCTTAATTATTTTATTGGATTTTATTTATTTTGTTAACAGCGAAAAAGACGTAGAAAAGACAAATTAGTTGGGATGTCATTTCTGTTTTTAAAGCAAGGTCATCCACTCAAATTACAGATAGGGAAATGGAGAAAGAAGAGGTTAGGTGAGGAAAAGAGGGGCAGAGTGAAGGAGATGGAGAGAGGAAGATCGGTACCCGCTTCATTAAAAAAAAGTTTGATCAACAAGTGCTGTTTTTTCATTATTTTGCAGCACCCTAAAAAATATTCAAATGGAAAGTAACTTGTACTTGAGTAAATTATTAACCAGGTACTTTTTACTTTTACTTGAGTAGGTTTCTGAAATAGTAATTTTACTTCTACTTGAGTCATTTTTTATGGCAGTAATTGTACTTTTACTTGAGTACAGATTTACAGTACTCTACCCACCCCTGTATATATATGTGTGTGTGTATATATATATATATATAAACTCTGCTGGTTTTCTACCTCTAAATAAATACATTAATTAATACATGTATATAATAGAGATGGGGTAATAGTCTCTGATGTGACTGGTCATGATGTGACTCGATCACGACCCAGTCGGGCTCTCTCGGACACGTCCAGGTCCGTCTGTGTTTGCTGGGACAGATTAGCCCCGGGCCACTGCGTCCTACAAAACTCCAGGATGCTGCGATCACAAGAACTGACACAAATTCAGCCAATCCCCCTGAATTCTGCACAACCTCACCACTTTGTCAAAACAGGAACAACCTCCTTTTACTGTCGAGCTGCTGCTGTGTTAGCTCGTGCTAACCAGGCAGAGAGAGCAGGAGGACAGTGATCCAAAGCGATGGTCCTGCAGCACTGCATCAAAGCTGCATTTCAGCTCCCCCCATCACAAACAGATTGTAATTCTGCGGGAAACACCAGAGGCTCATAGAAACAGGCATCAAACTATATTTGCAATAATCACTTGGCCCCAAAACTTTACTGCAAAAAAAACGGCTCTGAACTCAAAACATGAGCTGCAGCTTTTACGAAGCGCTGAAATCAGACATTTCAAAAACAGCCCATGAAATATGGAGGAGCTGATAAAAAGACCTCTTCAGTGTCACAGATGTTGAGGTGACGACAGGAACTTTATTTTCAACTTGAGGTTTTTTGTGTTTGTCTTATTTAGTGTGCCGGGGAAGCACAAGGCAACAGTGCTTATTATGCGTCCGTCCTCTTCTGCTTCACCTTCTGTCTGGACTCTCGCTGCACTACTCGTCTCGTACTGTCGCCAACACAAGGACAAAAAGACAAAAGTACATCAACACATGCAGAATAATCAGGGACAGTGTGCTATGACTTTAATCCCCCCGGCCATTTCCACAACAATCTAAAAAAAAACACCGCCTCTCTACACAATCCTTGTAACCGACGCAGACGTGCAGTGGAGCGTTTCAGACGCTCCCAGGAACTAATGTAAATACACCCCTTGTCTCTGTTGGATGAAGCTGCGCTGCACAGATCAGTTCTCTTGCTAACAGAAACTGTACATGAAATATAAATACAGCGAATGGATGTATTTTTAACAGCTAAATATCTTCATAAGGATTACTGATGGTAAAACCTCTGCAGCAACAAAACCGGGTTGCAGACGGACCTCAGAGAGCTGAATCGTCCTTCTCGACTCTCTTACATCAACATGGCAGCAAAGAGAACTGAAACAGGGACTAATTCATCACGTACGGCGTCTAGCTTTAGTGGATCATAACATATCAGGTTTGGAATTAATCTGCAGATGCTCCGGTTCAAAATGAGACCAAACTTTTCTATGGACGTCAGTTTTTGAACCACAACAAAAAACAAACCAAAACATGAGGCTAACAGCTCCAGTAGTTTGTGAGACCAGCTGCAGACAGATTCACATGCACACAAACCCAAAGGTTAAAGACGTGAGCTTGTGAGGTCATCGTGGGTTCAGCTGCCGGACAGGGACGATAAAAGTGGTGAATAAAAAGTGATAAAGCGGCGCTCGTTACCACCGCTGAGCCTCTCCAGTCCTCCTCAGCAGCATGTGGAGCTGAAACAGTGACACTGGCATCACAGATCAAAGATAGCACTGAAAAAGGAAACGCTGGTGCTGAAAAAAGGCATTCAAATTGTTTTATTATAATTATTTTAAAAATTTTTGCATTCTTAAGTTTTTCAAGACAATCGTCCGTCTTAACTGTTTTTTTCACTGACAGTTTTGTTTTTGTTTTGTTTTTTTAAATTATGAGACAAAATAAAAAAAAATAAAAAATAAAAAAAGTAAAATAAATAATTCCAAAGATGGCTTCTGTCACTTCAGGTAGTTCTTTTCAAGCTATTTAATTTTTCTGATATGTTTGGTTTTAATTTGTTATTTGATGTCATTTAAAAAAAAAGAAAAAGGGAGAAACTGAGGTCATGATTGACAGCTGTGTGTACCAACCGGTGTGCTCGCTGTCTGTGGCGCTGCTCAGGATTTAGTCGGACAGTGTGTGGGCGGGAACTTGATACTGGCAGACTTTGACTCCAAGTGATGTCAGTAGCTCAAGATGGCAGTGGTCGTATCTGAATATATATATACCTACATACATACATACACACATACATACATATGTATGTATGTATATATGTATGTATGTAGGTATGTATGTATGTAGGTATGTGGTCTCACTCTGAAGTCATCGAATACTGGCGCTTGGTCCGTGACTTCAGGCGTCAGACAGCGATGATGATGATACGCAGCTGGTCAGTGTGTAACAGCACCTGACAGCGTCAGAGGGGAAACACAGCAGGACAACAACAAAAGTTAAGGCAGTGGAAATATATATATAATAAAATTATGTAAAATTAATAAATAAAGATAAGAAGTAAAATTTTAGTGGTTATTAGAAAATTGTTTTCAAAATTCTATTTATTTTAATTTCGATGCTAAAACAGATCAGACTGGTTATACTGGGCAGCTCCTGTGTGTGTGTGTGTGTGTGTGTGTGTGTGTGTGTGTGTGTGTGTGTGTGTGTGTGTGTGTCCTGCAGCCAGCAGGGGGCGCCACCACCACACAGATATCTGAACACAAAGTTTCACTGATCGTCGTCTGTTCTTTGATTCAACTAAAATGTTGAAGAGATTCAGGTTTAAGATGATTTTAAGTGTGTGGAACAAACTGCATGTTGAAAATCTGTTTTATAACTCAGACAGTTTCTTGCTCTGATGATGTCATGTACTCAGTTTGATTTCTCTGTGGCTGTGATGTCATATTCATGTGAAACATCTTGTAACTATAGAAATAAAGTTTATGTGTTTAATTCCAGAGGTGGAGGAAGACTGTGTTCTTTTACTGGTGTGAAAGTATTAACGCTCCTCTCTGCGCTGCAGGTCTCAGTCAAAATCTATCCTCCTGGGACCCAGAAGAAAAAAGTTTTGATATCATGATTTGTTTTATGTAATTTAAGTATTAGACTTGAAAGAAACATTTTGCATCAAAAATATTATTTATTTATTTTTCATCACACGTCCTCTGTAGAGGACATCGGGACTTAGTCGGGTCTTAAATTTCAGAGTTAGTCAATGAGTTACAATGGGACTATGGGGTATTTTATGCTTTATCTCTAAATATATGAGCTACTGAGGACTGTTACTCCCCTGGAATTATGATGTGGCTGTCTTCAATGTATCCCGGCAGCAGCGTTAGCAGTGTCCCGGTACATAGCATTAGCAGTCTCCTCAGCTGTATTCCGGCAGCAGCGTTAGCAGCAGAGAAGCCGGACTTGCTCAAACAGTTCGCTGGAAAACCGAAGATCAAGGACGCGGCAACACAGCCCTGCCACGGCAGCTGCCCATGAGCAAACAAATCAGTCTCCAGCGTGCCGCTGTCCAGCAACCTCAAATGTGTAGGGGCGGACAAGACTCGCGGCAGCATTTTGAATTTGACCTGCAGTGTCAGAAGCCAATGAAAAAAGGCGTCTTGGACGTCGGCGTGATGCTCAGCTGGTCGCTGTTATAGTTTTAGGGCATCAGGGGACAAGGATGAGAGTCAAGGTGATGAGAAGAGTGGATGGGTCCAACAAACACCAACCTTCACCTGGGAGAGCAGTGTTCACTGTGCACCTGTTGTTGAAGGAAACAAAACATCAGTTGGTGGTGTTGTACCGACATAGTGCTTTTATTTTGAAAGAGACTGTATCAAACTGTACATTTCCTGTGAAAACAGAAGTGTATTTTGAAAACAGACAATGCATGTAACAGGCTGAAGTTGACACGGCGTCCCAGAACGTCAACAACCAACACACCCAGGGTACCTTGGACGCCATATGTGGACGTGGAAAGTCCATGACCAAACGTGGACATGTGACGAGGTCACAGTGAGGATGAGTTTCTCCTCATGATGAAGTTCTAAGAAAATCCTCAGAATTATGATGTTTCCCCTTAAAGTTAAGACTGAAAGTTTCCCCTTAAAGTTAAGATTTAAAGTTAAGACTTAGAGTTTCCCCTTAAAGTTAAGACTTAAAGTTAAGACTTAGAGTTTCCCCTGAAAGTTAAGACTTAAAGTTAAGACTATGAGTTTCCCCTTAAAGTTAAGACTAAAAGTTTCCCCTTAAAGTTAAGATTTAAAGTTAAGACTTAGAGTTTCCCCTTAAAGTTAAGACTTAACTTTAGGACTTAAAGTTAAGACTTAGAGTTTCTCCTTAAAGTTAAGACTTAAAGTTGAGGCTTAAACTTAAGACTTAAAGTTAAGACTTAGAGTTTCCTCTGAACGTTAAGACTTAACATTAAGGCTTAAACTTAAGACTTAGAGTTAAGACTTAGAGTTTCCCCTTAAAGTTAAGACTTAAAGTTAAGACTTAGAGTTTCCCCTTAAAGTTAAGACTTAAAGTTAAGACTTAGAGTTTCCCCTTAAAGTTAAGACTTAACATTAAGGCTTAAACTTAAGACTTAGAGTTAAGACTAAGAGTTTCCCCTTAAAGTTTCCCCTTAAAGTTAAGGCTTAAAGTTAAGAGTTAAGGTTAAGGCTTAAAGTTAAGGGGTGGTCCTGGTAAAGATAAAAGTCGTCCACAGAGCGTGTCAGACCTGATAAGAGGAGACAAAGTGTTGGGAGCAGGAGGAGGAGTTTAAGAGTTTCTGAATCAGAGGAGAAAATGGTGGAAACACAAAGAGGTCAGAGAAATATTCTCCAAACACTGGACGACAGAGGAAATGAGACGCTGCAGATCAGATGATGTCATCAGGGATACACACACATTTCCCAGCTGACTCTGTAACGTCAGAAACAAACTGATGACATCATCACTGAGGTATGTGAGGTCAGAGCAGCAGTGATGAGTTGAGTCTGTCTCAACCTTCATCAGCAGTGATCACACTAACACTGACACTGTCACAGTCTGCAGTTCATCTCATGTCCACTGGGTGTCCTCACACCTTACAGGCTCACAGAGGGGCGTGTCTCTGACAACCAATCACATCACACCTAACAACAGGGTCGACCACACCTCCTCACTGAGGTCACAGTTTCTGTCCCTTCATCACTCACACAACTTTCCTGAATCACTGCTGACCTCTGACCTCTGACTGCTGGCTAAAGGGTTTTAGGCTGAGTTAAGGAGCTCTGTGAGCCAGTCGTCCCTGATGTGTAACAACTATTGATTACCAATAACCTGATTGATCAGATGAGAGCAGAGCAGAGAACTATGACTCTCTCTGTGAGCACTGAAGGACAGAAACATGTCTTTTCTCTCACTCTGCTGATTTTCCTCTAAATTCAATATTTGATTCAAATGTTTAGGCTTTAAAATAAAAACCATAAAATCAGTGTGATTCACTGCGTCACAGCTGAGGTGTGTTCCACAAAGCAGGTTATGTGAAAACTCAGAGTACGTTAACCCTGAGATGAGGGAAACTCTGAGTCAGTCACCATGGTAACAGACTCTGTGAACATAACCTGCTCGCTGACAGGTTTCCTTCAATAAACCCTGAGTTTCTCTCTGTCTCCTCCCTCTTACACGCTGTTTCATTTCCTCATTCATTCAGTCCGTGTCAAAGCTTGTATCGAAGCGCATTCATTAGCGGAGATTTACCGTCTGTCACAGTCTAAATCCTGCTGGATATTAGTTTGTTACTCAGGACTGTCTGAAGTTACTGAATTTATGCACATCAGTCATTTCTTTGGACATCAGCTTTTGTCTTAACATTCAAATATTACACAGCGAGAATTCACCCTCAGCTCAGAATCAAACCTCTGTCCTTTTTATATTTATTATTTTTATAACACTGTGCACAAGGATCAGACTGTCAGTCTGTCAGAGCAGCTCCCACATGTTTATTGCACATAATGTGTAGGTCTAATTATTTAAATGTTAAAATGGGTATGAAGCTTTAGACATGTAGTATCAGTGACTAATGATCTCTATCACTGATGTCACTGGTCGCACTGATGGAACATAACTCCTATAGCCTAATATTGGGGATTATATGTTCATATTTCTGAGTGAGCAATGGTGCAGCATTTCACTGTCTTTACATTTACTACATTTGTAGCTGAAATAAAGTCACTGAATGCTGTTGAGTCAAGATACAAATAGATGTGCAACATTTTCAAATCTACTGTATTTTAACCTCAACGTCTTTTCAGGTGCAAATCACCAAACATATTATTACTGGGTCAGACTGTGAGTTTACAGTCATGTCTTTATGTCTGTGATCTATAGCCTAGCCTATATGTTTGAAATCTTCTGCCTCCTGTGTTTTTCCCCATCAGATTAAACCTGAACAAATATATTATGATATATTATTAATATAATGTAATGTATCTACAGCCTGATACACAGTCAGATTCCACCACTTTATCTTCATTAAGGAAATGTAAGTCTGATAAATGATGAATAAACTTTTTTATTAACTTTATGGTTAACTTATTGACACTTTCCTCGCTCTGACTCAGGCTCTTCTTTTAAAGATAAACGTGCACCGTCTGCTACACATGCATTAATATCTCTACATCCACTGGATTAAAATGGAGGCGCTGTCTTTTATTTACCTGTTGCCATGGTGAATCGTGGAGTCGGAGCTCCATTGATGATGGCTTTTTATTGTCGGCTTAACTCAGAGTGAACATACTCAGAGTTGACTGAACTAACTCAGATCAGCTGTTCTGCAACCGGTAACTCAGAGTTTCCCATCTCAGAGTAAATCAGCTCAGAGTTCAGGGTTAGACTCAGAGTTTGTTGAACCTCCTACCTGGTCAGCAGGTTCATATGACGTCACTGTTTGTTTGTTCTCTAGAAACTAATTCGGAACTATAAACACTTTGTTTATGATTGTATAGTTTGGAGCTCTCTGACTTTTTAAAAATTAAATTAAAGCCCCCCCCCCCTCCGGGAGCTCCGGGTCGTGACGGAGGAGCAGACGCCGGAAAACACGACTCCTGCAGGGGGCGGGGCGGGGAGGCGGCCCCTGGACCGTGCAGGTCCCTGGGGTGCTGCTTCCTGGACCCGGTCTTTAATGGGACAGTCTTTTAGTGAGGGGTCTCCATGGAAACGACGCGTCACGACAGCAGAGAGGGACGCGGCCCGGTAGCCTATATAAGAGGCGGCGGAGACACAGAGACACACACAGACACACACACAGACACACACAGACACACACAGAGACACACACAGACACACCTGTCTGCAACCTGCTGCACGAGCCCTCAGCACCTCCGACAGGTGAGACATCTGACAGGTTATTAAACTGCTTTAAATCTCTGTAAAAAAAAAAAAAAAACTTCTCATGTTCAGATTCTGTTGTTGTTGTTATTATTGTTGTTGTTGTTGTTGTTGTTGTTGTTGTTAAAGAACAAACAGGCTGTTTTTTTGTTTAATTTAAAATGAAGTTTTTATAAAAGTCAGTTAAAGATGTCATCTGTGTCTGTTTACACATATTTAACAGTGTCTTGGTTTTGTTTTGGTGCATGTGCTGTAGGTGTGTGTGTGTGTGTGTGTGTGTGTGTGTGTGTGTGTGTGTGTGTGTGTGTGAATATTTATCTTTAATGTTCAGTTTACTGGTTAAATGTATTTTTTAAAACAGCATTTATTTTCTCAGACTCATTCTTGGACATGAAATATTGTTGTTGTTGTTTACTGTGCGCTGGTGTTCTGGTTTTCTCTCTTAAATTTTTAATTTTTATTTTCGTTTCTTTTGCATGTTTGAAATAAAATTGTATCTTTGACTGTTCAATAACTGATAAATAATATTTGTATATTTTGTGTATTCAGTGGCTCAGCAGCAGAAGAGTTTGTGTTTCACGTCCTTTAAATATCTTCATCACTGCAGGTTCATCTAATGGAGACGTATTCACTAAAATATGATGGTGTTATTCTCTGAGTTCATTTCTCACTGACCTTTGACCTTTTCTTTGAAGTCAAGGAGCACTTTTTATTGATTATTAGTTTTTGTGATAAACTGACTTTTACAAGTTTGTGTTTTAAAATCTCACTGAAGGTTGAAGAGATCCAAACACTCACTGACCTGTCTGTCTGTCTGTCTGTCTGTCTGTCTGTGTGTGTGTGTGTGTGTGTGTGTGTGTGTGTGTCTTGATCCAGGTCGCTGCATCACGATGAAACAAAGATGGACTCCATGTGAGCTCGCCCTCGGTCACGGTGAGTTCACACCTTTAAAACCAGAGATCAGTCTTCAGGGCGCAGACACAATCATCTCTCACTTTTTACAGTGTATTATTAGAATTAATTCACACATTGGTTTAAAAAGCTTCAAATTAAATAAAGTTTCAGTTTCAAATAAATATTTTTTATATTCTGTCTTTAAATGATTAAAATGGATTTTAAACAAAGTGAAGTTCACTCTGCTGGTTTGTTTTCTGCTTTAACATCTGAAGTCAGTCAGTAATCGTTGTGATGTGATGATGACGTCACTGATGTAAAGGTGCGTCACGCCATCACAACATCACGCCATCACGCGACCCTCCAGAGCAGCTGGATTTTCTTCTTCATGTGTCTCTTTGGACTCCAGCTGACCCCCTCCTCTCCCCCCTCAGGTTCTGGTCCCCAAGTCGTCCGCCGGGTGTCCACCAACAGTCGAGAGCGTTGGCGTCAGCAGAACGTTAACGGAGCGTTCACGGAGCTGCGGCGTCTCATCCCCACACACCCTCCCGACAGGAAGCTCAGCAAGAACGAGATCCTGCGCCTCGCCCTCAGGTACATCAACTTCCTGGAGCAGGTGCTGACGGAGCAGGAGCTGAGGGCGGCCCCCCGGGGCCGAGCGGGGAGCCTGGAGCAGGAGGACGAGCTGCAGGGGGCGCCGTCACCGGACTCCAGCTGTGGGAGTTCAGCCGACGGAGACTCAGACGGTCTGACGGAGGAGCAGGACTGTGGAGGGCTCCTGCAGCACCTCCACCTCACACCCAGCCACAGCTGGACAGAGACCAGCAGCACCAGTCCAGACTGGTCCACCAAGTCCAGACCAGCAGGGGGCGTTAGAGCCGTCTGTGCTGACGTAACATGTAACGAAGGTTGTTGTTGAAGCGATCTTTAAAAACAGCAGAATGGTCCTTTAAACACACGTTGTTGTTGTTGTTGTTGTTGTTGTTGTCATGTGATATTCACATTGATCAGTTTCATTATTAATGAATTATTAATCAGCCCGTCGCTGACACGTGTTTTATATTCTGTCAGAGAAGAAGAAGACGCCGACGTGTTTCGGCAGAAGTCTCAGACACCAGATTCAGTTTCTTTGATGTCAAAGAAACTTTTGGTGATTTTATTGTTTGTTGATGTTTGTCATCTGTGACGTGAAATGTTTCTGGAAGAATTCAGAAAATGAAAATATTAAAGTCTTTTGACACTGACGCCGTTTGAATACCTGTGTTAATCATTATTACATGATGAGACTGACACACACTGAGTGCTGACATCACTCAGGGTGGATAAATAACAACACATGATCATGAGGGTCGACAGTGATGATGATGAAGGTGTTGGATGAAGCAGCCGGCGTCGTCAGGAGGCTGAAACACAGAATTTAGATTTGATCCAAACAAAATGAGGAAAAGTTTGAGACCAGCGTCATCGACATCATCAACGACCTCGTCCTCCAGATCAAAGGGTCAACATGTCTGTGTTCAGCGTGCGGCCATCTTGGCCCGTGTGCGTAACTGAGCTGAAGAGTTACTGTTTGAACTCAAACATGTCCGCAGACGTCCTGATGGCGTCGGCCTGCAGCTAACTGAGGTGGAGGGGCCGCGGGGAAACATTTAGCGTGTCCTGACACAGAGCAGGTCAAAGGCAGTACGCCAAAAGTACCAGGATGTTCCACTGCATCAGGTCACGTTCTGCCGTCTGCAGGCCAGCATGTTCCCGGCTGTTCTGACCCACAATCCTCTGCACAGCCGACACAACCTCACCCAGACGAGGCAGAGCAGGTCATCAGCTAATCTGAAGATGAGCGGCTCAATCAACAGCTCCTCCAGTCTGTAGGTCCAAAACACTGAGCTCCAGACTGCTCCTGATGGCTGCTCATCACTGTGTGTGTGTGTGTGTGTGTGTGTGTGTGTGTGTGTGTGTGTGTGTGTGTGTGTGTGTGTGTGTGAGTGGTTACTGAGGAGTAGGTGGCTCCTTGTACAGCAGCCTCGACCACCAATGTGTGAACGAGTGAATGTGACTCAGTGTTAAAGCTTTGAGAGGTCAGAAGATCAGAAAGGTGCTGTATTAATGTAGTCCATTTACCACTCAGCTGATTGACAGCTGACTGACAGCTGACTGACAGCTGATTGACAGCTGACTGACAGCTGACTGACAGCTGATTGACAGCTGACTGACAGCTGACTGACAGCTGACTGACAGCTGATTGACAGCTGACAGCACATCATGTGGCCAATGACCAGTCAAACAGTAACAACAGGAATATTAATAGTTTAAATCTGAATCAAACCTGATCTGTGTCTGAATTATTCTGGTTTCTGTTTGTCGTCTGAGTCGAATCGACCTGTCGTGTTGAAGCAGCAGTAAACAGTAAACAGTAAACAGTACACAGTAAACAGTACACAGTGTGTGGAGAGGCGGGACGATCGGCTTTACATCAGGTTTTTAAAGAATGATGAGCACAGGAGAGGAAGTCTCGGCCCAGTTACCTGCTGGCTTCACCGGACCTCCTGAAACATCGTCCCTCGCTCCCCGCAGCTCGACACGACGCAGCTCAGAGGAGAGTGGACGCAGCTCTGCAGACCTCTGTGAGAATCTTCTCTCTCACTGAAATCTATTTGTGCAAATCTTTAATTCATTCACAAAATGAATGATTAAACCTGTTTGTTCAGGGAGGTGTTACACACTCACACATCTGAAGGTTTTCACTCAGGCTGTCAGAATAACACGTTCATTTCAGTTTGTTAATCACAGAAACATAACATGTTGAAAACATTACCTCAGCATTAGTGCCCTTTGACCCGGTGCGTCACTGAAGGCCACAGAGTCTTTGTCACATGATGGAGGCAGACGAGACGACGCTGCTCGGCCCCGTGAACTAGCTCCTCACGTTAAGTAAAGAGCCTGGTTTCTATTCACTCTGAATTTTGTCTGGATTCTGGTTCCGGTCTAGAGAGCGGATCCGGAATTCACCAAAGTAAAACTTTAAATTCTGACACACCATCGATTTGGGGTGATGAGGGGTGTAAGAAAATCGATTAACTTAATGGCTTGGGGCTTTTCTTGTAAATTATATTCTTTAAATTAAAAAGTTTCACCGCATTTTTATTAGCTTGGTGCTTTTATTTTGACGGAAAGGCGCATCCATCGAATCCTGTCTCACTCGCCCTGGTTCCGGTTCCTTACCAAAACAGCCGCTAACAGCCCCAGACTACCGTGAACGGAACAGTTACATTTAAAAAACGTCCAGATGGAGCTGTTGATAGGAGCAGCGTTCTCTGCAGGTTCTGCTCCAACCATCAGAGAACGTCAGTCTGAAATATCACCTCAACACAAACCTGGAGGTCTGAGCTAGCATAGCCTCTGATGCTAACGCTAGCAGCCAGCCTCGTCACGCCACACTGGACCAGGTGTTCAGACTGAGTCAGTCTACCTGCAATCTGGAAATCCATCGGTAAAAAAACCCAAACAAACAAAACCTTATTTTTTCCTTCCTTTACCTCCGGAGGCACAGCCAGGAGTTTTTCGACTAATGGAAGTGCAGGGGCCTCACGCCCTTCACTTCCGGCGGTGCCCCCAGGGAATCACCGTGTTGTTCACAAATACTTTGGGTAGAAAACCAGCAGAGTTTAGCTATATGTCACATTTTTCACGTCACTATATCACCGTGTAGACTAATCTGATGTTTGTTAAGTCTATAAACACAATGACTGAACAAACGTTACTATTTCTGTGTGTTTTGCAATTAACATGGTTATTGTAGATTAGCTGGGCTAACCGTTAGCTGTTAACTTTAGCCGTTAGCGGTGTCTGTAATAACCATACACTGTATAAAAATAAGGTAATAACTCAATAAATGGTCCGTGAATAAAATATTTTTTCCAGCGGATATCTTAGTTACAACATGATTGAGCTAGCAAAGCAGTTTTGTGTTGCTATGTGTGGTATTTATTCAGTTTTGGGAAATCACGATGTCTAGAAAGCATCAGTGGCTGCAGCTGACAGGGACAGCTAACACTAGCAGCAAAGCTAACATCAGGACGTCATCCGTTAAAAGCCTCCCGTTGTCGGATACGACATGAAACTACTCCAGTTAGCTCAATCATGTTGTATCTAAGACATCCGCTGGAGAAAATATTTTTTTCACGTTGACGAGACGGCGTTTTGGGTGGAGCGGTCGCTATGAACCCGGAGCTTGCTGTTTCTGTTTCTACAATGTAAATTGCAGAATCTGTCTTGAGAGATTAGTGACCAACTCACTGACTCCCTTCAAACCAGTTTGGGTAGTCGAGGACAGGAGGACACCTGTGTCCAACATCCTGCAACATTCATTAAACACTTTAACAGCAGCAGCTGATTCATGGAGTCGTGTCAGTCTCTGTCTCAGGAGGAGGCGACAGTACAAGTATCTTGTGGTCTCGTTGACAGTGAAGGTAAAATGGAGCGAGGCTGCACCGGACCATCGTGGTTCAGAGGGAGCTGAGCTGGAAGGCAAAGCTTTCCATTTCCTGGTCCATCTGTGTCCCAACCCTCACCTGTGGTCATGAGCTCTGGGTAGTGACTGAAAGAATGAGGTCACAGATACAAGCGTCTGAAATGAGTTTCCTCTGTAGGGTGTCTGGGCTCAGCCTTAGAGATAGGGGGAGGAGTCAGACATCTGGAGGGAGCTCGGAGTAGAGCCGCTGCTCCTTCATGTTGAGGTGGTTCAACATCTGATCAGGATCCTCCTGGTCCAGCTGGTAGGAGGCCCCGGGGCAGACCCAGAACACACTGGAGGGATTATAGATCTCATCTGGTCTGGGAACACCTCGGGGTCCTCCAGGAGGAGCTGGAGCGTGTTGTGTCTGGAGTCTTGTGCTCAGCCTGCTGCTGTGGCCTGAACTTTGTTGATCACGTTACAGTCGTAGTTTTGACACATTCAGATGTGGTCACACACGCTTACGACACATTTGACCCTCTTTGCTTTCCATACTTATGTGCGGCTGTTTTCAGGACCTGACAAGATTTGATTTGATGGATTAACAGACTGCTCTGCGGCGGTGGTGCTCGCTGCCTCCGTCTACAGAGAGCGCAGGTTGTGATGTCATTATGTAAATGAGCAGTTCCAGAGTCAGTGATTGTTTTGACGTATCGCTGTTGTGTTGGACTTAAACTGTACTGGGGTTCCTAATAAACTGGACGCTGAGTTTCATCATCAGGATCAGTGCGAGGACAGAGAGCTCTGTGATCATGTGACATCATCATTATTAATCATCTGCGGACCAATCAGAGAGCTCCTGCCGGTTGTAAATAAATCAGCATTTGTTCCTGTGTGAGAGTCAGCAGGTCGTTTTCCCACAGTGCGGTCTGTCAGGAGGGGGCGGGGCCTGTCACTGTAACAAGCCAATGATGAGTGGGCGTGGAGCCCACGACTGATAAACATCTCAGCCAATCAGACGGCCCCGAGAGAGACGACAACAGTGATGGGTCCCAGAGGAGAGAGGGGGCGTGTTTCAATTAGTGTGTGTGTGTGTGTGCGTGTGTGTGTGTTCCCACGTCTGTCTCGTTCACACTCAGCAGCTCTTCATTGTCTCACTTTGTCTGATCTGTTGATATCCACCACTGAAGAAGAAGTCGGGCGCCTGAGGGGAAGATTTCCCTTTAAATCTGAGTTAAATAAATTAAGTTGCACAAACCATCCTGAAGTCTTCTCCTTGAGCTTTCCTTAAGTTTGTCTCCTTATCTTAGTCTTATACTTAAGGAACTCCTTAAAGTCCATTAAACGGTTGCACAGATGACCTCAGCGTCCCTCTGATGACATCAGAACCACATGTCAGTTCATGGTGATCAGTGAGGAAGATGAAGGCGTCCTGATGGAACCCTTCATCATGAGCAGCTGCAGTATAAATCTGATGCGTTGGATCACTGAACTCTTGCAGCTACAGTCAGTGAGCGCTCTGCGGTTTTATGCAGCGACATATTTCCAGTCAGTCAGTGACGAGGCGTCACCAGGGTTAAAACGTCTCACCTTCAGACAGCACTTACCTTATACCTTTATAACTAATGATCTTATTCCAGAGCTTCAGCTTAATAAACACAGGCGCACCTGCTGCTCTGACCGACACCGCCCCCCAAAACGACACTGAGCCTCGGTCGAGTCCCTCGGAGACAAGAAGCACCTCGGAGACACCAGAATATCAATCTGCTGAAACTGAAGTGTGGCAAAGCTGAACGGAGACAAACCCTCAGCGGCGAGCAGAACGCCACGCAGCCTCAGAAACAAACACTTTAACAACACAAAGCTTCTTCCGTCAGCGGCCTTATAAACTCCGCCCCCTCTGATCACCTGAGCGTCTCTGACTGCAGTGAATTTCCCTCCTGTTTTACAGACGAGGTCACGACCGTCACAGTTTGTCACAAACGTCCAACACGTCTGGAGATATGAGGTTTTCACTGGACAGGAAGGGGCTGACGTAAAGTACAAGACTGACCTCCGAAGAAGTTACATTACATGGAAATACTCGAGTACAAGTACAAGAACCTCAGATGTACTTGCTCTGACGTCCCCTGGTTACCATGGTTACTGTGATGATCTCTGACCTCAGATCAGACAAAGTGAGACAATGAAGAGCTGCTGAGTGTGAACGAGACAGACGTGGGAACACACACACACACACACACACACACACACACACACACACACACACTAATTGAAACACGCCCCCTCTCTCCTCTGGGACCCGTCACTGTTATCGTCTCTCTCGGGGCCGTCTGATTGGCTGAGATGTTTATCAGTCGTGGGCTCCACGCCCACTCATCATTGGCTTGTTACAGTGACAGGCCCCGCCCCCTCCTGACAGACCGCACTGTGGGAAAACGACCTGCTGGCTCTCACACAGGAGGATGAAGATGATGAAGATGATGATGTCACTAACAGTGATGACATATTGATCTGTGTGAAGGATCAATAAAACAATCAGATAAATAAACTGAGGAGGGAAATGATGGTTCTGGACCTTCAGAATAAAAGCACTGTGATAAAACTGTTTTCATTCAGCTGCTGAGACGATTAAATTCTCTGCTACATTAAGGGGAAAAAAACATTTTTTTAATTAAAGTAATAAATCAATAATATTAATTATTAAAGTCACATTATATACTATAACTATCATGACCTGATTTTACTGTGAAAGTCTGTTTGGAGGTTCAGAAGTGACAAAACTCTGAAAACGCACCTGAATTTAAAAATGAAGCAGAAACACGGATGTGACACGAAAAAGAAAGAAATTATTTAATGATTTAATTATCAATTAATGTTGTCACTTCTTCCTCTCATCTTACGGAGCACTCAAACTGCCAAAGTCAACAATCAGTAATGACTCAATAAATAAATGAGCATGCAGTTAAATGTGCCAAAACAATACTACTAATACATGTAGGCATTAATTAATAAAACATGCAATAAATATTTGTTTTCATTTGCTTCTTTGTTTTTATTTCTTATTTACCCTTGTATTAAAGCCCAATTTGTTTACTTTTCTATTTAATTTTCCTTTTTTAGATTTTAATAATTTTTATTAATTTATTTTAAATTTAGTGTTATATTCATTATATTCAATTTATCTGTGCATGTCTGTAATTTATTTTTAAATTCATCTATGTGCCGAAAATAATATTAAAATTAAATGTAGGCATTAATTAATTAATTGAGAGAATGTAAAATAAATATTAACTATTTCTGCTTTAATTTGATTCTTTTCTTTGTTTCATTATTTCTTCGCCTTTGTATTAATTGCCCTATTTATTAATGTTCCTATTGAATTTTTCTTTTAAATTTAATTAATTTATTTTAAATTTAGTTTTATATTAAGTTTACTTATGCATTTCTTAAATTCTGAAATTAAATTATTAAAAATAAATGCTGCTTTATTGTTTTAGTTATTTACCTTTTATTATTCACCCTATTTATTATTTTTCCAATTTAATATTTCTTTTATTCATTACATTTATTATTTTTTCTTATTAATTTATTTTGAATTTAGTTTCATATTTATCATTTTTGAAAATGTATTTATTTCTGTTTTACAACAGACGTGCACTTGTTCAGCACATTTCTTGTCTTCTAACCACTCAAAGTGCTTTTATTTATTCTATTTCTATTAAACGGCTTCTTTTCCATGGACTGATGAATTATATACAATATGTAATTTATTCAGTATGTTTATTTATTTATGATTTCAGCAGCTTCCGTACTCCACAGACCTGATTTTAAATGCTGGAAGTCTAAATGAAGAAAAACGTCCGTAAAGCAGCTCAGTGCTGTTTGACCTCCGACAGCTTCTGTATTGCAGACGTTTGACTGTCATTGATTATTGCAGCAGTGATCGGTTTATTTGTTTGTTCTGAAAATATGAAATTATTAACATGTTTTCTCTTTATTCCATTTTTATTGACAAAATGAAATCAGGTTTAAAACGGAGGACATGTTCAAACATTTTAGAAACTCAATTCCGATTTATTATCCTCATGAAAACATTCACCTCCTCCCCGACACCCCCTCCCACCCACCCACAGGCCCCTCCCACCCACCCACAGACCCCTCCCACTCCATAGGCCCCTCCCACCCAAACAGGCCCCGCTGAATTAGATAAAAGCTTCTAAAAGTCGCGTCGCTGCTTCGTCGAGCTTCAAGCTGTGAGTTTAAAAAGTAACAAACAGAATTTCTTCACACTTTGAGTCCGTTCACACCTGACGGTAAAACTGACTCTGGATCAGCTGTTTGACGGAGGACACAGATTACGTCACGGATTATTGATCAGATCTGCTGATATTCATGTCGTTTGATAATTCACAGATCAGAGCAACTGATGATAAAACATGAATAAAATCAATAAACATCAGCAGTTTGAATCCAGACTGAGACCAGATTTCACCGTCAGGTATAAACACGAACTCTGAACTGAGCTTCACTTTGCCTCCCTGCTGATCGTTTTCCTCCGTCAGTCTTTCACTGATCTGATTGGTTTTAAAGGAGCAGTGCGTAGAATTTAGTGGCGGTCTACGGACTGCTCCTTTAAAGAACCAGCAGAGACTTCCTGCTGCAGAGAGACACTAAACATCTGTTATTGATCCGTCTCATTAAATCACACAACTCCAGTGAAACCTGATCAATGTGTGCACTGCAAATTAGTCCCTTTTTTTCCTTCATATTTCTGCTCTTATTGTGAAAGTTAAACTTCCTGTTTGTGTGTGCCGACCTGCAGAGAAACACACGCAGCACTCTGGGTACAAACTCCTAATTTATAAAACAAAATAGTAACAATGATGAATTATTTTAGAGTTTCTCTGCTCAGCAGCAGGATCTTAAATCTCTCATGTCCCTGAACGCACCAGTGTTTCATCAGGACTTCGACTCTCTGCAGGACGATTTTTGCCAAGAAATCGATGTAAAACCTGACGGAGGATTTAACGTTAATATTTCGGAGGCTAAAATGTGACAGAGCAGCAGCAGGAAGTAAAAAGCAGCCGTTAAGCTTCATAAACAGAAAATAAAAAAGAAAACAGTGGTGAAGCTGCAGAGTCTTTAAATCAGTCAGTAAACGTCTCAGCAAAGTTTCTGTCCAATCATCATACGACACACGTCAGCGTCTCCGTGGCGATCTGTTTTTTGTTTGTACAGCAGTCATTTAGTCCGTCCAGGCTCCGCCCCCCTTCCCCGTCCTGGACCACAGTGCTCGTCGTCTTCGACAGGTCGCCGCCTCGCCGAGCTCCTGAAAACACAACACACACTTTAAACCTGTGGACGCCATAACTGCTGTCATTTATAAGAGAAATAAAACAAAGGACGCTTTGCTGATGAAAAAAAAAATAACTTCATTCACTGGGCCGACTGCCGGCAACTTTTAAGGTGGAACGTTAACTTGTAATGTTACTCAATGCATGAGTTGATGACGTGAATCCATCAGCACACCTTAAATTTCACTGTGACAACTTTGAGCATCACTTTAGTTTTTATATGACACACACTTTTAGTAATGACAAAATAAAAAGACTTCTGATCATCAAATGTTGTTGTTGAATTTTAAATCCTGATTAATCTCTGATTTTAAAAAGTTATTTGTGATTCATCTCCTTCAACATGATTTATTTATTTATTTATTTATTTATTTAAAGTCCATATTAAGGAGGTGTGATGGAAAATTCTGGTATTTACTATATTTAACCTACAGTGTGTTCTGCATGTGTTGTGTCCACATGTCCTAAGGTTACTTGTTTTGATGAAACTGAACTCTCACCTAATGACATGTGTTGCTCATTTAAGCCCTACTGTGTGACATACAGCAGGGGCCAAATGGAAGCAGGTTAAAGGTTACAACCCAGGGACAACAAGTGTCCTTGTGGGCCTCAAGAGATGCTGTGTCTCGGGATGCTTACTGCAGGACCACCTGCGTGCTATATGTTTTGACTATTGACATGCATGTGTTTTGGGAACTATAAAGACAGCATGGCTGAAGAACATCCAGGCACTCACTCACTCACTGCCACTGTTGTATATGTGTGTGTGACTCCATTCATGAATGCTTATTAAAACTCCAGAGAGACAGCCGACGTGTGAAGACCTTTTCTTTAAACTCTTTAATAAATAGGCCGAAGTTGTTTTGCCACCACAGAGGTGAAGCAGCTCTCACACAGTGTTTTGATTGGAAAACAAATGAATGCACAGAAACCGACTTCCTGATCCGTCAGTGTCAGTTCCTCTGAGATAACTCTGATGACTCACTGACGTCAGATGATCCGGTTCATGTGACGGCATCGTCACTTTTCAGGAGTTCAGTTTAGAGTCTCTCTCTGACTCATACAGGTGTCTAACTATTGTTCCCCTCCGACGATGATAAATATCCAGAATAAATACACAAATACTGCTAATACTGCTGACGCCATGGTAACACACTGATATGTGTTTACAGTATACTAACAAATTAGAGGCATTACATCAGAATATGGTTTGTAATGTAGATTTTTATTTCTGTATTACGAACGCCACAAAGAGACGTTCATCTGTTCTGTAGAAGCTGATATTTACAAACGAAACATAGATTTCTGTTATTATTGTCCAGAGGAAATAAAAAATGCTGCTCTTTCCTTACTGTGGACGTTAAAGTGATATTTGATATAAACATCATTTATTTGCTGTTTTTAAATCAGTATGTTTGATATTGATGAGTGTATCTTCAGGTTTCAGGTCTGTTTCTGAGATGCTGATTTTGACTGACGTTCCTGCAGTGACACACTCCGACCAGCAGGTGGAGCTGACAGACAAATCTCAGCGTCTCCTCTTCCCTGATCTGAGACCAGTTTCTGCAGCGTGAGGCTCGTCCTCTGTGCTGTGGATTAAATGACGTCCACGCTAGTTTTGGCTGACGTGATCTGAACATGCAGATTTAGATTCAGGAGTCTGAGGAGATGTCAGGTTGTATTTATGGACTCCAACATGAGAACGTGAGAACGTGAGGACGTGAGGACGTGAGGACATGAGGACGTGGGGATCAGACTACTGACCCTACAGTCAGTGTTCCTCCTGCAGACAAAGCTGCGTCCAGGTTTCATATCTCAGTCCGTCCTCTGTTTTAATAAGATAATAATCAGTTAACAGGGTGTTTGAAGCTTTATGGGAACTTATTTTAACTTGCAGTCACATGTCCTGTTTCCTAATTCTTATATTGACTCTCAAATATGTTTTTTATTGCAGTCTGAGCATGTGACATAAAAACTTTGGAGACGTAATTTCGTCAAAGAGGCAAAGACTTAGAGGTTTATGTCTTAAAACAAGTGAAGCAATCTGTCGGTGCAACTTGTTTTTTTAAAGCCAGATTTAATTTCTCATCAAGAAATTAAGAACGTGTATTAAATATATAAATGTATTGAAATAAGGGAATGATGTAGCGTGAGATAAGACACCACTGAGCTTCTGAACGTCTCCTTTGACTTTAAAAACTCTCAGACGGCTCAGCTGACAGTCAGCAGTCATCTGCACCTTGTGTCAAACTGAATTCAAATATCGCTGAGGTACTTTGAGTCTGAGCTCCGCCCACGAGCTGAGCTCACAGGAGCAGCTGATCAGGCTGATGTCAGCAGGTGACCACATCGCCAAAGACGCCAAAGCACCATTTAGGAGTGAGTGGATCAGCACAGAGAGACAGAAACTGACTGCAGACCGGCCGGCATGTAGGAAGACTCAGGCCCTCAGGTGGACGTGTTGTGACCAGTCATGTGTCTCACTGTCAGAGGAACAATACGTGTGACGGGCTCAGTGTTGAGCGGCTTGTCCTGTACGTGTTTATCATGTGTGTGGCATGGCTTTGTATTTGTGCTCTTCTGTCATGGCTTTTCTCACTGAGTGTTTTTAATTCATTTAATCAGATGCAGGCTTGAGATTGTTGTGTCTCTGTTGCAGCATGCAACTGTTTTTTCCTACTGCCCCTGAAGGGACTCAACGTGGGGACCTACGGCAGAGAAAGACCAGTGAAACCTTGAAGCCTGCACAAATCACGCAGCGTCCTTCCAGAAACGAGCCACCAGAGCCTGAACACAGCAGCCAGGATCCATTCTGCATGAACAGTCCAGCCTGAGTCTGTAGCAGCTGTGACTGCCAAACAAAACTCTGAGTATTAATCTCTGTTTGGCGGCGGATGAGGCGGGGCCCTACCCTGGAAATCCAGAGTTCTCGCAAGAGCACAGTTTGAATTTGCTCAGCGAGTCACTCTGGCAGTCGCTAATCATGCTCTTTACCTATGCCCATGAAACCGAGCTGCACCAATCACATCGGTGTATCTGATATAGGCGGGCCAGAGGCGAGCTAAACAGATGACGACAGCGCTGCGACGACAAAGTCCAGAATCAGCCAGTAAACATTGCAAGATGGCTACGGATGAACACCAGTTGTTTGAAACAGCTTTGGCCGCTACAATGAACGAGTTAGACTTGGCTTTTTCTCTAAAAGAGGAACAGAAGACGGCGCTCGAGTCTTTCCTTTGCAAGAAGGATGTTTTTGCTGTTTTGCCGGATACAGCAAGAGTCTAATCTACCAGTTAGCTCCGCTGGTAGCTAAGCTCTGGATACGTCACCCCGTGTGTTGTTCTGATTGGTCGTAGTGTTATCCAATTGCATGCAGTGATATTTACAAATGCATGCTTGGTGCGGCCCCTCAAGTTGGGCCATTTGCATTACTCATAGCCAGACCCTAAATCTTTCTAGATTTGGGTCTGGATTTCCAGGCTAGCGGGGCCCGGCAGAGTGTGGCAAATCTTGGTGCTTTGGCACTGGTGGGTGTTGTCGGTCTCCCCACGACGAGTGGAGTGCCACACAGAGGGGCACGCCGGCAACAGGGCAGCCAACAGCCGAACGGGCCGCTGAGGACGGCGCAGTCGCTGGCACCGGAAGACGACGGTTTCACCTGATGAAGGACAGTAATGGACTCTGGGAGGAGGGGAGCTTCAGTGAACTGGGGTTAAGACATTTTAATTATTTAATTACAGTCGTCTCTCATTGGTTATTTTATGTAATTAATTGTTTAATCACATCCTCAGTTGTGTTTTATTAACTTCCACTTCTATAAGAACCTGTGTAGTCTTTCTGGACCCTGGACCCCTTTAATCTGAGGGGGCTAGATAGACAGATAGATAGATAGATAGATAGACAGATAGATAGATAGATAGATAGATAGATAGATAGATAGATAGATAGATAGACAGATACTTGTAGGTATTTTAGGTTCAGTCTTATGTGTTGGTGGGATCAGCCTGCCCCTGAAGGTGCTCTGCTGAAACACCTCCAGGGCATCAAGTGGGTGCATGTCATTGCACATTGTTGTGTTAGGTGAGTTGAAGTCAGACAGGATGAAAAGTAGATTATTTTTTGCAGTGTAAACGATGCGTTTGGGTGCAGCAGGAGTTTTGTGGTTTTCATTGTGTCATACGTGATTAACAGCCATGTGTGAGTGATTATGAGCGTGTTGTCGGTACTCACAGGTTATCAGACGCAGAGCGCTGCAGAGCAGCAGCGTCAGCGCAGGAATACCAGCAAAGAGCGAGGTGGAGGAGCCGGGGACGGAGGAGGTGTCCTGCTGCTGCTTCTCCTTCTCCTGAGGAGCTTCAGGTTCCCCCTCTTTACACTTCTGACTGTAACACACAGACACACAGTCGGAGCTGCAGCCTCTTTATTTACATAGTTATTGATCATCTTTCAGCTAAACTATCGATCTGTTCAAAGGACAACGTTTCCATCAGGAGGTTTATTGCTTTGTTACAACTTCCAGTTGGGAACCATGTTGGGAACCATGTTAGGAACCATGTTGGGAACCATGTTAGAAACCATGTTGGGAACCATGCTGGGAACCATATTAGAAACCATGTTGGGAACCATGTTAGAAACCATGTTAGAAACCATGCTGGGAACCATATTAGAAACCATGTTGGGAACCATGTTAGGAACCATGTTAGGCACCATATTAGAAACCATGCTGGGAACCATGTTGGGAACCATGTTAGAAACCATGCTGGGAACCATATTAGAAACCATGTTGGGAACCATGTTAGGAACCATGTTAGGCACCATATTAGAAACCATGCTGGGAACCATGTTGGGAACCATGTTAGAAACCATGTTGGGAACCATGTTGGGAACCATGTTAGAAACCATGTTGGGAACCATGCTGGGAACCATGTTAGAAACCATGTTGGGAACCATGTTGGGAACCATGTTAGAAACCATGCTGGGAACCATATTAGAAACCATGTTGGGAACCATGTTAGGAACCATGTTAGGCACCATATTAGAAACCATGCTGGGAACCATGTTGGGAACCATGTTAGAAACCATGCTGGGAACCATATTAGAAACCATGTTGGGAACTATGTTAGGAACCATGTTAGGCACCATATTAGAAACCATGCTGGGAACCATGTTGGGAACCATATTAGAAACCATGCTGGGAACCATGTTGGGAACCATGCTGGGAACCATGTTAGGAACCATGTTGGGAACCATGTTGGGAACCATGTTAGAAACCATGTTGGGAACCATGTTAGAAACCATGTTGGGAACCATGCTGGGAACCATGTTGGGAACCATGCTGGGAACCATGTTAGGAACCATGTTGGGAACCATGCTGGGAACCATGTTAGAAACCATGTTGGGAACCATGTTGGGAACCATATTAGAAACCATGCTGGGAACCATATTAGAAACCATGTTGGGAACCATGTTAGGAACCATGTTAGGCACCATATTAGAAACCATGCTGGGAACCATGTTGGGAACCATGTTAGAAACCATGCTGGGAACCATATTAGAAACCATGTTGGGAACCATATTAGAAACCATGCTGGGAACCATGTTAGAAACCATGCTGGGAACCATGTTGGGAACCATATTAGAAACCATGCTGGGAACCATGTTGGGAACCATGTTAGAAACCATGCTGGGAACCATGTTGGGAACCATATTAGAAACCATGCTGGGAACCATGTTGGGAACCATGTTAGAAACCATGTTGGGAACCATGTTAGGAACCATGTTAGGAACCATGTTAGAAACCATGCTGGGAACCATATTAGAAACCATGTTGGGAACCATGTTAGGCACCATATTAGAAACCATGCTGGGAACCATGTTGGGAACCATGTTAGAAACCATGCTGGGAACCATGTTGGGAACCATATTAGAAACCATGCTGGGAACCATGTTGGGAACCATGTTAGAAACCATGCTGGGAACCATGTTGGGAACCATATTAGAAACCATGTTGGGAACCATGTTGGGAACCATGTTGGGAACCATGTTAGAAACCATGCTGGGAACCATGTTGGGAACCATGTTAGAAACCATGTTGGGAACCATGTTGGGAACCATGTTAGAAACCATGCTGGGAACCATTTTGGGAACCATGTTAGGAAAACATGGCTGACAGCAGTGTGACAGTGCTGATGTGTGTGAACGTGAGACAGATGTTTACTCACAGCTGTTTCTGCTGGAACTGCTGCTGGGACTCGCAGGCTTTAGTCTGACTCTGAGCCGCCAACATCTGGCTCTCGGCGGCAGCCTTCAGACTGAAGCAGGACTCGGTCTGATGTCCGGCCAGCGTCACGTTCTGCTGCAGCGCCTCGATGTGATCTACACACACACACACACACACACACACACACACAGAACAGACAGAGTTTGGATGCTGAGGAAGAAACATCCGGCTGAGTCTTCGTCATGTTTTAAATCTTAAAAAATATATTTTTAACTGAGTTTATTTTTTACTTATTTATTGTTTGGATTTTGGTTTTTAATCTGGTGCAGTTTGAATCCATCAGATTTCAGTCCTGGATTCTTTGGCGACCCCTGTGGTCACAAGTGGGAACTGCAGCTGTATTTTAAGACTACAGTTCCCACAGTTCAGCTGGTTTTAAGAAATACAACAGAAGAAGAAGAACTGAAGTCAGACGAATAAAACACATATTTTTAAGATTTATAAAGATGTAGCCATGAATGTTTGTTTGTTTTGTTTTTTTTTTAATTTAATGTTATTTGTTATTAGGGCCCAAGCACTCTTTAATAATCATTATTATTATTAAATAATAATAATAATAATAATGATAATAATAGTAATTCTTCTTCTTCCTATCATTATTATTATTATTATTTTTATTATTGTTATTATTATTATTACCCCAAATGAACTTCCTTTTAGGACCTAAAGCTGCTCAAAAACCCACCAAACTTTGCACGTTTATCAGAGGTGGTAATCATTTTGATATTTGACGGGTCTCCTGCTCGGGGGTCCAAAACCAGCTCAGTGGCGCCCGCTAGAGAGTTTCATTATCATTAGAATTTTTGCTGTTTACATTAATATGTTCAATTTTCCATCTTAAACTGTTTGATAAAAATGTGTTTGTGGCCTCTGATTCTTATTTTATTTACTTTTGACGTTTTATTTTTTATCCTTTATTGTGAAACATTCTGGAAACTGTCTGATATGAAAGCCGTTAAACATTAACAGTGACCGGCCGCGTATCATGCTGGCATGAAAGGACGGCTTTTATCGTCAGTGTCTGACACAGGAAGTCACTGACCAAACGGCGGTATTCGGCGACTTCGGAGTGAGACCAGGTTGGGCGGATGCACGACTTTACGAATCCAATGAAAACACATTTCTGTATTTGTGCTCAAGGTTTAAGAGTTTTATCACTCTGACCCCAGATCAGCAGACGACCGTAGAAAGACGTCCTTCATCACATGTATGATCACCTGTTGTCATGTGATGACACCTGAGCGGAGACATGTGCCGAGTGAAACTGAACCTGAAGAACGATCTTTGATTCTTGTTGCGTTTGAGTCTCGTCTGTGTTCTTCTGTTAGCAGAGTGATGCAGTGACACTGTTGACTGAAAGTTGTCCAACATAGCAACAGTAACTAAGGGAGGAGGAGGGGACATGTAATCAGTCCAAATCAGAGTTTGGTGCAGATCAGCTTCTGGATGAACTTATAAGGAGACGGTGAGTGTTATCACAGTCTGACGTCACTGTTATGTCAGGAATGATCTGAGCTGCCAGCTCTCATGTTTTCTGTTCTTTAGCTTGTTTGTGAGCAGATCCAGGATCAGATTCAGCCTCACCACCAAAACACTCAAGCACTGACTGAGTTTTAATAATTTAAAGACATCTTATTTTGTCCTCTGTCAGCAGACGGTAACTTATCGTACTCTTTCATCAGGTACTTTCTGTCCTGAAGTCTCACGTCCTCTCTGACAGCAGCAGAAACAATCTGTCAGTGCCGTGAGGTATTTCCAACACGTTTCAGAAGCTGTCACATGAAGTGTGATTCTTCTGGGTCATCATGCAGCACTGTGTCTTCTGTCTTTTATAAAAACAGATTCATGTCACTTGTTTTAAGAAAACAATAATTTAGATAATTCACAGTGTTGGAATGTAGCTCAGGATATTTAAAAAGTACTGATGTAAAAATGAAAGGTACTTTAATTAACTTAATTATTTCCATTTTCTGCTTCTTTCTTCTTCTACTCAACGACATCTCACAGGAAACTTTTGTACGAACCACTGCTTTTATCTCACAACACGATCAGTTTAGAAAACCAACAGTGTCACAGTGATGTTAATAATGTATAATTACAGGGTCCTCACTGTCATTTTATTTTACTGTGTTTTATTAATTATGGTTTTATTGAAAATGTATTTGATAATTACACAATCTAGAATCACCGCCCCGCCGTTGTACGCCTCCGCACACCAGTCAAGTTTGTCTTATGGTACAAACAACAGACATCAGCCTGATTACAGCCTGACGCAGCGTCGTACGGTGTCGTACGCAATAATCCATTGTTTCATCGCGTGTAGTGTGTCATAGTAGACGACAACCGACGCCACGTCTTTGACGCCTCATGGCGTTCCAACAGAAAGTCTAGCATGTTTGATTTTCTTTTTGTCTTCCACGACTTCTCCCGTCACAGCCGTCACTTTGACCAATAGGAACACAGAGCAATCTGTTGCCGTGGAAACTGTAGGACAACAACAGCCCAGCCTTTTAGGTATTTCCTGTAGGGACGTTAGCACACAGAGTAAAAAGCAAACAGCAGAGGCACTTTATCAACCCGCTGAGTACTGCCATTAGCATCAAGCTAGCAGAGAATGTTCTTTCTTCATAATGGAGGATATAAAGGAATCAAACTCACGGATAGTGTCTGGGCCTTTACTCAGCACAGCTGCAGAGGCTACCAGCTGCATCTCAAACACACACCACCATTTATCATTCTGGTTTAGTTTAATCAAACTCAACACTTCCTGTTCAGCTGGGGTCACCCAGGGATGATTGGTGTGGACCATCATGTAGTCTGTCATGTCTGTCAGCCAAGTCACGGCACGACTTTAAACTCCACGATCGCCTGATCTGACACAGAGACTGTTAGAGCAGACAAACATGTTGTGCAGTCTGGACCAAACATTACAGTCTCCATCCATGTCAGTGAAAACATGGATGCCTCACACACAGAAGATCTATACAATCAGCACAGTGTCAAGATTAGAGTCACCAATTCAGTATCTGACCAAATGTCTCCCCTTCTGTTCCTGAGATATGACGTTAAAACATGATGATGTCACAGTCAAGCTGACCTTTGACCTTTTGACCTTCATTATTTTATTTCATTTCATTTATTTTTGGTCAGAATTAGTGAATGAATTCTTGTGTTATGGACAAAAACATGTTTCATGAGGTCACACTGACCTTTGACCTTCGATGACAAAATTCTGATCAGTTTATTCTTCAGTCCAAGTGGACGTTTGTGCCAAATTTAAATAGTGCCTTAAGGTGTTCTTGAGCCACTGTGTTCAGGGTGGGATGGAGAGACTGACAACCTAACAAAATCCCTCCGGCCTAAAAAAGGAGGCATAAAAAAATCCAGACTCTGAAAACTTAACGAGCTGACAAACTGTATCTGTTTACAGTCTGTGTACGAAACGTGACACAAATGTCACAGCAAAATCATCCACAAATTATCAAGTCAATCACCACGAATATATGACTGTTATGTGATGATGCATAAATATTTAAATTAGCCAGACTGTAAAAAGTTGCTGTAAATTTTACAGTACTGGCAGCTGGACACCAGGAAGTTACTGTCAAGTGTTTGAAGTGTCATTACGAGGGCTGCCCCCCCGACTGAGACTCCTGTCTGACCGCTGAGCGTGGACACTTCCTGTGTCTGTCCTTTCAAAGTAAAGTCACACGTGGTCCAGTCATATAGGGTTGGATTTATTTTGATAAGGTGCAGCTCCTGATAGAGTTTGAGTTTGTTTTGTCTGTGACTAAGTGACCAATGAAATCTTGCCCACTGGTGACCTCTCTGGTCGACTAACATTTGCCAGGGCGCGGCCCTCTCATTACTGTGCTGCCATTCACAGTATCATTACTCTATAATCTGCTCACAGTATCTTAGAGGACACGTTACAGTAAAACACTGTTCAAATGAAAGAAATCAGTTTCAGTGCAGGTGTAAATTTAGTAGCTTAATATGTTAACGCCCTTTCACTCACTGAGACTGTGAATGAAACGAGATCTCATTTGAGACATGGAATATGACGGCCAGCGGTGCTGATGAAAATATTCACTCAACACGGCACGTTCAGAGCATCGTCAGGTCATCATCATCATCATCATCATCACCATCATCATCATCACCATGAGTGAGTGTAGCTGCCGTCACAGCAGAGATAACAACGTAAGATAACAGGAACATCTGTGGTAACTTCCTCATGTGTTTCCTTACTTACTGTCAACCTGTTTCCATTCTGTCACCGTGTACCTTTGGGTCTTACTCACTGATCATCTTTAGTTTTTATATTTTGTTTTATTTCCCACTTTGTTCTGACACTGCTGCATGACGGTTTCCCTCTGGACAGGTAAAGTTTGGTCTTGTTTTGGAGTCAGGACTTTAACGTGCAGCGCAGTGTTTCTACACTGCAGTCAAAGATCAGAGTCCTTTCTCTGTCACTGGCATGGAGTCATTGAGATGTATTGTGTTGCAGCAGCTGAATATTTTCCTCTTGTTTAAACTGAATTCAGTCCGATGTCGTCTCTGACTCACTTGTTCCAGACGGCTGGCATTAAACACTGAGTGATGTTTATCAGCAGCTGCCTGTTACACACTAACACAATGCTTCTCTCATATCTGCTGCATACAGGAATCCATCGTTTCCCTCCGACTATTCACAGCAGGAAGTCACCTTCATTAAAGTGCTGCTGAACTTCCCATCAGGCTCCTGTTCCCGCCCTGCTGCTGCTGCTGGAGACGATTACTCAAGGAAAATACATTATGACTTATTTCATCATGCACAGCAACAACAAACACCCCAACAGGTCATTCAGTCTCATGTTAGGCCAGAAACTACAAACCAGCTCAGAAATCCTCATGTGTTCATTAAACGTTCTTATCCCACCAATCACAGCCTTGTGATGATGCAGCGGCTGAAAACAACTGTCATTTAAATGTCCTGCCCCAATATATTCTGGGTTTAGAGGCCCCGCCCCCAGAGTTTACAACATGGAGAGACATAATACAGCCAAGAAGAGAAACTTCTCTCAGCTGGAAATGAAAACGCTGACGTCCTCAGGTCCAGTTAAACCGACTGATTACAGCGTTACAGCGGACACTTAAACTCCAGCTCAGGATGGAATATTTCATTCATACGTCCATGATGTACCGGCCTATAGCTGACATTTATTAATTACATAACCTATATATTATATATTTATACATTACAATTGGTTTTGACCGAGCACTTTGATTGGACAGGAGGCGCTCCATGAGTGCTGATGCACTGGGACTTTACAGCTGTTCTGAGCTGTTAATCATGTTAATCGTTAATTAATCAACATCACAGGTCGTGGTGACAAACTTTGCACCACAACATTTAACACATTACCACAAATAACATTTAACTTAAATATTTAGTGATGCACCACACTGGATTGTTTGCTGATGTCTGATATGCTTATTTGGACGATAACTGATATCGAAATCAATATATCCACTTTTTTCTAGTGCTGCATGATTAATCTAATCGCAATCATGATGTCAGGCTGTGCGATTACATAACCACATAAAAGGCTGCGATCTGCGATTTAATAATAATAAATGTTAACGTGTGTGCCTGTGGACGTGACTGCCTCTCCTGTAGTGTCTGGAGTTTGTTGACATCACGCCCACAAGCTATCGTGGTGTGTGCAGCACGTATGGTCAGGTGACCAGCCGGCGTGCAGCAGTGACCAACACAGACGCTGAAGAAGAGCATGAGCACGACCATGAACAGGCTGAGTTGGTGGCGGAAAAAACGCAACGTCTATCACATGGCGATACTTTGGATTCAGGTACAGCGACGTTGAACAGAAAGACGTGCTGTGTAATTGTAAAAGTTAAAGTCGCCACGTCCGGTGGCAACACGACCAATCTATATCAGCACTTGAGACGGCACAGAGAGAAGTAGGAAGAGTGCATGTGAGAGAAAGATGAGCCGTGTAACGTTAAAGACAAAGAGACAACTGAAAGACACCAGAGCCTCATAAACAACATCCAAGCACAGTTACGCAAACATCTGTAAGTGTCACGGGGAAATCACGGACTCCATAACAAACTATATAACAAATGAAAAATTGAGCAACTTTGCTCGGGCTCGGCCCACTTGACATGCTGCTGTGTTGTGCTATGGCGTACTGGAATTTGTCATTTACGTGACAACGCCTGAACGCAACACAGGCTCGCTCCACTGTAGGTACAGTGCTGTTTGACTGTGCTCAGTCTGTTGATGGTCACTGACACACTGTCTGTCCATAACAATAACTCTGTCAGGTCAGGGCCCCCTGATATAATGTAGGCAAACACTGAATCAAGCAACAAGACTCATGATACCATTTATTTTAAATTATACTGTAATCGCAAATCGCAATCGCACATTTTTATCAAATCGTGCAGCACTACTTTTTTCCCACCTAATCTTAGTGACCATCATCAGGTCTCTGCTGTAGTGAATTAACATCATGTTATACATGTATACTGTGATGGTGACGGCCCAGCAGCAGGTGGAGACATGAAACACTGTTCAGTGTCTGTGATACTGATTCACTGTGCTGAATAAGAAAAAGCATGTTGGCCAATTCTGATGGTTCATTTTAAAGCTGATACTGATGACGTGACGATGTTATCCTGCATCTTATAAATAATGAACGGTCAGAAAAGGACGAAGGGACAGAAAGAAGCAGCGTGCTGATGAATCTGTTAATCAGCGTCACACGTGTTCCACCAAAGAGACATAAACGACATGATACACAGCAGCTGGCCTGCACTGCAGAACTATCTGTGTGGGCAGAGCCAAATAAATCATTAAACAAACCAACAAATCAGAACCTGTTGCTGCTTTTTACTGTCGATCAATGGCGCCTGTAGAACTGTTTCTGTGGCCTCGTGTCTACGACTGAATCACAGCCGTACTGATATACAGAACAACAGCACGACTATGAGTACGATATTCTTTAACTAATATTATCATAATATTCATATAAAATCTTATAAATGACGCCTGGACTGAGGAGCGCGTGGCCGTGCGTATCAGGCCTGCTTTCATTTCTGGCATGACGGGAAGTGGAGGACACCCAGACGCACCGTCTGTGACAGAGCCGGACAACAGTACAAATGTTATCACCTGGGCTACTAGTATGTCAGTACTGACACTGTTGCAGGGTTTATTTATTTCCTTATTATAACGTTTTAATGATAAACAACATCAACATGCTTTGTGCTCAGTGTTTCAAAGATGAATTAGATCCTTCTGTCAGTCCCACAGAGCCAGGCACCTGTGAGCCAGCTGATGCAGGTCTTTACATTCTTAAGTGAACAAAATGTGGCTGCAAATACTTAGACGCCAGTCACACTATGGTCTAATAACAATTCTCCAACTCAGACAGATTTACTGCTGCACCTCCGTCCACGCTGACTAGAACCTGTGCACACGAGTCGAGACCTGACGTTAGATTTGATCGCAGCCTCTGCTCACGTCCACACTGATAAAACCGGGCTCTGCAGGGTTCCTGCAGCTTCAGGAAAGTTAGATTTCAGACTCCTTAAGACTCATAAACTGTCTGCAGAATTTTATTTTCTGTGGTAATGTCCCTCGTTAGCTCAGTTCTGATGGTTCTGTTCTGATGGAGCTTCCTGTTCATCTGTCAGCAGGGGTCCTGGGGTTTCCCATCATCCAGCGGACTTTAGTTGATGGATGAGCGAGGAGCTCCAGGTGCTGGCAGTTTGGAGGGAGGCTAATGTTGGGTTTTCTCAGGTCCGCTCTGTGGACTGGACGCTTTCTGTTGAGATGCTGAAGTACTGACGTAGTGCTGCGATGTGGGAAGCTAGTTTGGTTTTACAAAAGATGCACTGAAAAGAGTTTTTGTTTTGTTTCAGCTTGACTCCCAAACTTTTGACACTTCCTGTTGTTTTCTGTCTCATCCCTCGCCTTCTTCTCTCACTACCGTCATTTAACAATCCACAATGATTAATCACGTCTTCTATTTTGATCAAGCATGTGTGAATTTGAGGCACCTTCTTCACACCACGTATCCACAGCGTAACTGTGCCACAGTAATAATCACCCCTGTGAAACACAGTGTGTTGTATGTAGTTACACGGATTAAACAAAGCTTCAGTGCAGATAATTTGTACCAGTGGTTTCAATTTTGAGCCCTAACTGAAAACAGTTAATAAATCCTACGTCCCAAGACGTTTGTAAGATTGTTTAGAGACATTTTAATACTTTTTAAATTAATCAATTTAATGCCTTTTAAAAATTTTTAAAAATCTGCAGCAAGTGACCGTACGCCCAGTTTCCTGTCGTATGTTCGTTTCATAGACGAGGACGAGACGTGAATCTACTGCAGAAGATCATCAGCAGGTTTAAACACAGGTCAGATGTGACTGCTGCGTGGTGACAGGTGGGGACAGGTGGGGACAGGTGGTGACGGGTGGTGACAGGTGGTGACAGGTGGTGACAGGTGGGGACAGGTGGTGACGGGTGGTGACAGGTGGGGACGGGTGGTGACAGGTGGGGACAGGTGGTGACGGGTGGTGACAGGTGGGGACGGGTGGTGACGGGTGGTGACAGGTGGGGACGGGTGGTGACGGGTGGTGACAGGTGGGGACAGGTGGGGACAGGTGGTGACGGGTGGTGACAGGTAGTGACAGGTGGGGACAGGTGGTGACAGGTGGTGACAGGTGGGGACAGGTGGGGACAGGTGGTGACGGGTGGTGACAGGTGGGGACGGGTGGTGACAGGTGGTGACAGGTGGTGACGGGTGGTGACAGGTGGGGACGGGTGGTGACAGGTGGTGACAGGTGGGGACGGGTGGGAAAAGTACTCACATCTTTGACTTCAGTGAAAATACTAAAGAACTTTTTTCTTCACTTGTGTTTTCAGGGATGATCCACGGTACGTTTGAGATTCATAAAACTTTCCTTTTCCTTCTCCTTCGTCCCTGCAGTCTTTTCTCCTATACTTCCTTGTGTGTTTCCTTGTTTCCTTTCCTCAGCTCATTTCACAGTATAAAAGCATCAGAGTTTTCCTGCTCGTACTTTAACTGAGGATCAGTTTTATATTTGTGGTTTCTGACTGATGATTAAAGGGGACTCTCTCTCTCTCTCTGAGCAGAAAACACATTCCTGTTGTTGTTTTTTTTTAAACCGACCAATCGTGTGTATTTATTTACTCTGACTCACGCGTCGTCATGGTAACAGGGGGGGAAAATGCAGCTAAGAATACCGTTGGTGACTGGCCTGAGAAAGTCTCCTTTCATGGCAGTGATGGAGTTTTTCCTACCTTCCTGCTCGCTGATCTGAGCCGTGAGGTTGGCCTTCGTCTCACGGAGCTGCTCCACCGTCTCCTGCAGGACGCTGATGTTCCCGTTCAGGACGACCTGCAGCATGAAACAAACACACCCCGGACACGTTACTGAGAGACTGGAGGGAAACGAAGGAGCGGGCCAACAATCACACTGACACTGTGTAGTACTTAAAAGCAGACATCTGTGATGTGTTTGTGAAATATTGGAGTCAGCTGGTGTGTCTGCGTCTCAACATGTTGAGCCAGTGTTTCATGTGAACACGTACTGAGAGATAAAGAGGAGGAGGGAGGACATTATTACTCTTATATCACTTTGTCTTCGCCCTCTTTAGAGAAACTTTTCATCACAGCCTGTATCTGTTAGACCAGCGTGGATCAACCAGAGGTCTGGGGACCCCCAGGGGTCCTTGTAAAAGTTTAAGAGGGTCCCCGGAAAAATGGGGCTTTGTTTAACTTCATCTTTTAAGTCACTTTAGGAGTGAGAGGCCGATGTGAGTCATAACAAGGTTTCACTTCCTCCAGTAACAGCTGACAACTACAGAATTCTGCTCTTAATCAGATCTGACAACCAAAATCTTTTCAGATGGAGGAAAAGCCTCACCTGGCAAAGGTTCATGACCTGACGTGTTTCAGTTTAGGGGTGGAAAACCACTGGCCTTAAAGGGATAGTGCACCCAAAAATGAAAATTCAGCCATTATCTACTCACCCATATGCCGAGGGAGGCTCAGGTGAAGTTTTAGACTCGACCCGACATAAAAAGTTGTTTGGAAAAACGTCATTTGAACTCTGTTTTTAGCCTCATTGTAGCCTGTAGCTCTGACTGCCTCTCTGGGCCGCTCACGTGTGCTCGCTTGCACGAGACTGTGAGACATGGGCACCGCCTTCATGTGTGTTCACGTGCTTTCGCTGGTCTCGCGCACACACGAGAGCACGGTGCACACAGAGGCAGTTAAAGCTACAGGCTACAATGAGGCTAAAAACAGAGTTCAAATGACGTTTTTCCAAATTTACAAATTATATTCAGCCACAAAATAAGTCTGAAAAGCTGCAAATCAGATCAGAAGCGCAGAGAGTTGTTGACTAGAGATGATACGCCGTCTCATGGTGGTCACTTCCTGTCAGCGTTACAGATCAGAAGCACAGAGAGTCATTGACTAGAGATGATACGCCGTCTCATGGCGGTCACTTAATCCATATTAATTTTAGGTGTAAAATAACAACTTCTGATCAGGCCCAACCCACTTTAGATTTAAACCCCACCCATTCTGGGTACAGATACAGATAACTCAGTAAGTTAAACAGATACAGACACAGATACAGATAATGGTGTACTTACTCATCCATAGTATTTTGGATTTAGGAGAGAACAGATCACATGCAAAGTATGAGACGTGTGTCTGTGTCGCAAAGCAACACAACTAACCTGTTAAGCCAGCTGAAAAAAAAAACCCTCAATCTGCAGTACGATGAACACATGAAGGCCGAGAAGAATGACATCACTAAACTCACTGAATCCCCGTTATTGTCCAACATCAACTCAGACATCCAGAACAGCGACGCTGTGCAGTGTCACAGTGACCGCTGTACAAATGAAAAATACAGCACAGAGACGTATCCACAGGAGATGAACTGAGTCAAGTGGAGAAGAACCTGATTTTAAGTTTTTTAAGAAATCGTGACCTCACTCATGATCAGGATTATTATTCTGGCCCAACCTTGTAGTGGTTCTTGTATTTCTTTGTTTTCTTTTGTCTGATGACTGAACCAGGATCAAACAGTCATTTAATCGTCTCATAAATACTAAACTCATCTTGTGGTGTTTCTGATAGCATCATTATGTCCTGATCACGATGTCTGACAGAAATAACTCTGAGAGAGTCTCTTGTTGTTTTGTGGTGAGACAAACTGGCTTTGTGAGTTCAGAGGGACGAAGTGGAGAGAAGAGCATGAGTTTGTGCAGTAAGTGAGACATTTGAGCAGCAGAAGTACAAACTGTAGTTACAGACCTGACAGAGGGAACAGAGCTAAACTTTCAGCTTCAGAAATAATCAATGAAGTCACTCTGCTCCTCGTGTGAAAATGTGCACAGCGTCTCTGTTAATGTGGAGTCAGACAGCAGCTCTGCAAGGTTCACATTTTACATGTCATTCATTTGTTCTTCATTAATGGTGGATAATTTCACCCACCTGTGACTCATCAGCTCGTCTCTGTGAGAGTAACAAGCAGAGTGCACGAGCGTCGTGCACCTACATCTATAGGAGCATCTCACTGTCTGAGTATGTGTCCTTAAAGCATCAGGAAAATACACTATTCTGACTGTAGACCAGGTTTCAGCTGGTCCAGGGTTTTCCCTGCCTATCTAAGGCAAAGGCGGGCCGCCTGGGTGATTTTGGCCGCCGCCTTGGTTGAAGCCTGTGTGTGTGCATGGGGGGCGTTCATATGTAGCGTGTTTTGCGCGCACAAACCCATTACTTTCAATGTAGACGCGCGTCATGCGTGCTCACAACCCAAAGACGCTGTAGCGGCGCGCATTTGGTGCGACGCGCTTATTTTTTCATCCGGCGCACAGCCCCTGCTTCTCCCTGCGGTGTTGTGTCAGATCCTGGTTCCCTCTCTGGCTGTGTCTCTCCTACTGTTTCCCACAGAGCTCTGCCCCGTTTGAAAGGCGATGGAACCCGTATGTAGAAAGACATCGCCTCCGAGATGTAGAATATGTATTGTAGAAGAGAAACACGCATTTCAGGACCGCTGACTTGTATCATCAGAACAGACGCGTCCTGTGATTTTCAGCCTCCTTTCATATTTAACAGAGGGGGGACAATACCTGACAGTAATATTCTCAGCTGTCAGGATGGGCCTGCTGTAAAGGGTAAATATAATCATAGACAGCTGAAAATCACAGGACATGTCTGTTCTTCCAATCGACGCCGTACCCTACGCTGTAGCCTGACGTGCACCTCCCCAGAGATGTAACTCCACAGTGTCACAGTGACGCAGACCTCCTGTCTGTCTCTGTGAGCTGAAACCATTTCCCTCAGTGGAAACAAAGCTTTGATTTACTTTAATTTCACAGATAAGAAACAATAAATTGTGAAGACAATAAAGCCTCCACACACTGTGTGTGATTTATCCTGGCTGAAATATGAGCAGAGCAAATCTCTGTATTATCACTTTATATTCTTATTATAACTGAAAGTGACGACATGAGAAGCACCGGGCGGCCGTAGTGTAAGAAGCAAGAAAATCGGTCTTGGCCTGGAGGGGAGGTGGATGGGTCGGACACACTCTGGAGTCAGTGGCGTTATTTAAACAACAACATAGTGTGCTAGTGTGCATAGCATGCTACGCTGGTGACGTATGTCATGTGACACCACACTATGTTAGTAACAACTGTACTTTAGGCAAGTCATGATGTTTTTTTCTACACCTAACCACGGACTGTTGTTTCTTAAGTGTTTTGGTTACGCTGTAAGTTTATTTGAAAAGCGAGGACAATATGTGTGTGTGGACAATATGAATGTACTTTACCTTTGAAAATTAAAGTTTATTTTGAAAAGACTCAAAGCATATAACAAGCGTAAATTAACACACCGTCCCTGAAACTGAGAACCTTGTGCGTCACATCCTGACCTGCAGGTCCACTGACAAAGTGTCTGTATTTGACAAGCTGTGATGAGGACGTGTTGGTTTGGAGATGAGAAGGTTCATTTGGTGCATTCAGGGACACTCCAACATCTGAGACCTGAGATTCAGCTCCTCAACAGCTTCATGTTTAACACAAGAAACCAACTAGCTTCAAATCACCTCCTTCACTGTTTGTTAGAAGTCAGAGCAGCTCCTCAGGTCCAGCATCGGCCGTCAGCCTGAAACACTTCTGAACATGTGGACGAACATGTGGACGATGAACCTGCTCTGACGGACCCTCAGCTGGGCCGTGCTGTGCCAGCTGCTGTCGGCTCTCAGAGCTGAGGTGTTGATTGAAAGCAGGACGGCTGAGAACGGCTTTTAGAAACATTCCTTTCATTGAACGCAGCAGTTAAAGTTAGATGAGCTCTTTAAACAGAGTCCTGCACTTAAAGGAACAGTCCAAACAAATGCCTTCACCCTGAGAGGCCTTTGACACCAGAACAACACACACTGAACACTGTGTACTCACACACAGCCAATAATGCTAATATCAGCTACACATGTGCTGCGCCCTCAGGCTGAAGGCTGCACTGCTCCTGTCAGCATCATCATCATCACCATCATCATCAGCAGCATCATCTCCATCATCATCAGCAGGAAGGAGCCAGAACAAATCATGAAATTAATGTGAACATAAAAACACAGTTCAAGTGTCTGTGTTTGACGACAGGTGGCGCTGTGGAGCAAATCTGGTTTCATGAGTCCCAGTGTGGGTGAACATGAGGACAAAGGACCTTTACGCCTTCCTGAAGGAACCCTGGAACCCACTCAAGGACTCCTTATACCCCCTCCTTGATACATCCAGGAGACCAAGAACCCAACAACTTCCAGGACCATTCTTAAGAATCATTAGAACGCTATCAAGGACCCATGTGACCTCCTCAAGGACATCAAAACCTTTTATATGAACACAAACCCACTCAATGGGTCTCTAAAACAAACCCCGGAGTATTTTTCAGGACAATTAGAATCCTATCAAGGACCTTTTAAACTTCCCCAAGGACCTCTAGAACCTTTGCAAAGACTCCTAGAATCTCCAGGGAATCTCCAGGAAGCACACAAACAATATAACCATACTAAGCAGCACTCTGACATCCTCAAGCACTCTTAAAACTTCCTGAGGGGCCCCTGGAATATCATCATCATCAAAGGCTTCTTAGAGACCCCAGGATCAATACTAGAACAGTATCAAGGACCTCTAGAACCTCTGCAAGGATTCCTGGATCTCCCAGATGCCTCTGGAACATCCTTAAGCCTCCCTGGTACCTACTCCAGGCCCAATATGACCATATCAAGGAGCCCTTTGACCTTCTCAAGCACTCCTGGGCCTCTGAAATATCATCATCAAAGACTCCCAGGAATAAGGACACATGGAAAAATCTTATAGGACCCTTGAAACATCCCCAAGGACCGTTAGGTCTCAATCAGAGACTGCTGAAACCTCCTCAAGGACTCCTGGAACCTGAATCATCTCAAAGGTGTCTGGGCAACATCCTCAAGGATCCCTGGGAAATACTAAAAGAGTCCTTGAACATCACTAGTACCTTATCAAGGACCTCTGAAACGTATTCAAGGTCAGCGAGGTGAGACTGTCTGTGCTGTTTCGATCAGGCGTCACTTCCTTGATAAAAAGGAAGTTTTATGTTCTACTGTCTGAAAACAGTGCGCTCTGTTTCGCTCTGAAATCTATGGGGATTTTCTCGCTGCTGCTTCGAGCCTCAACAAACCATGTGAACACCTGGAGCCGCTCAACAGGAAGTGATGCAAGAGAAGCAGCGGTTAGCCTCGTTTTGATAACGTTGATCACTTCCTCTCTGAGTATTTGCATGTGTCACAGCTTCACACCGACACGAATGATCAACACAGTACGTGATGTGGTTATTACTGCACACAAAGGATCCACTGTAACCCCCCCCCCCCCCCCCCAACGCCCTTTGACCCTTCTCTAAAACCTCCTGAACCTTTTCAAGGACTCCTGGAATACAGACAGAACTACACAGAGAGACTATGTGGCCAAAAGTATGTAGACACGCCCTCTAATTAATAGCTTCAGCTGCCTCAGACTCGCCCTCCGCTAGCAGGTGCTAACAGTTCATCATACAGCTGTAACGTGACGCTGAGACACTGACAGAACACGGAGTGCTACACTGCGTTCAAGGTCTAAGTAGGTATGGAAGGAAGGAAGGAAGGAAGGAAGGAAGCAAGGAAGGAAGGAAGGAAGGAGGAAGGTTCTGCATGTGTGGGAGGGGGTAAGGAATGAAAGAGTAAGTGAGCAAGGAGTGAAGGAAGGAAAGAGGAAAGAATATAGGAAGTATGTAAGCAAAGAAAGAAAAAGGAAGGAAGGAGGGTAGATGTAAGGAGGCAAGGTAGGCTAGGAGGGAAGGAAGGGAGGAAAGAGGATGGAAAAGAAAGTATGTAAGGAAGAATGTAAGGAAGGAAAGGATGGAAAAAGGAAATATGTTAGGAGGGATGTAAGGAAAGAAAAAAGAAAGGGAGGGAAGGAGGTAATGTAAGGTAGGTAAGGAGGGAAGGAAGGAGGTAATGTAAGGTAGGTAAGGAAGGAAGGAAGGAGGTAATGTAAGGCAGGTAAGGAGGGAAGGGAGGGAGGAAAGAGGAAGGAAAAGACAGTATGTAGGGAAGGTCCTAAGGGAGAAAAGGAGGTAAAGGTAAGCGAGGCTCAGTAGACAGGAAGCTCGCCCCTGAGAGAAACTCCAGTGTTAATCAATCAATAGATAAAGTTAATGACCATTCAGACAGGAAACAGTCACAGAGGAAACATGTGACTGTGACATCACAAACATTCAAAGAATCTCAAAGAAAAAAAAAACAAAACATCAGAACAAAGTGATAAAAGATGAAAAACCAAAGTGAGGAGAGAGTGCGCTCCCTCTGAACATCACACCACACCTGCAAATATCACACCTGCTTCATAAGTTCCACAGCTGAGGAAGAGCAGCTCAGTCTTCATCACTGACAGAGGCCACAGCTGGTATCTTAAATATCTACCCAGCATGCAGTAGGTTAAAGTCTGAGGTCAGGTGATCACCAGCTGGTGTTCAGATGGATCAAATCCGCAGCAGGTGGAAACAGTTAGAGACAGAAAGCTTTTATTTTGTAGGAATGCAGCGGTGTGGCAGCCGTAGGGAGGACGGCTCCGACCTGAAGGGGTTAAATGATATCAGGGCGTTTTTCTGAAAGCTTCAGGTTGAAGACAGGAAGCTGTCAGGAGGCCCGCAGAGGAACGTCTCCTGTGCTGATGACAATGAACGTCCTGCTGACATCACACCCTGAATCTGCTCTGTTAAACTGACGGTGTGTTTAACCTCTTCATGAGCAGCAGAGACGTGTCGACGTTTATATAAAGTCAGGACGATTACACCGGGCTCAGACCAGACAGACGCCGACTGCAGCTTTTGATTTCTGATTTTACAAAAGTGTAACCTGCTGATTCAGATTTCGTTTCTGTAACTGACAGCTCACACAGACAGACGCTCAGATACACTGATGATGGATCAGACTGTCGGGGAATTGTGCAAATAACGTTAGCATGTTGTATTTGTGGGGAAAATGTGTCCAGATAAAGACAAACTGTGTGTTTGTCTGTGAATGCTGCGAGTTATAGTGAAGCTGATCTGTGTTTGAAACTGTCTCTATTAAGCCATGTTTACTGTGTGTTTATTGTGTTTAATGTGTGTTTATTGTGTGTTTCATGTGCGTTTAATGTGTGTTTATTGTGTTTAATGTGTGTTTATTGTGTTTCATCTGTGTTTATTGTGTTTAATGTGTTTAATGTGTGTTTCATGTGCGTTTAATGTGTGTTTATTGTGTTTCATGTGTGTTTAATATATGTTTAATGTGTGTTTATTGTGTTTAATGTGTGTTTAATGTGTGTTTCATGTGCGTTTAATGTGTGTTTATTGTGTTTCATGTGTGTTTAATATATGTTTAATGTGTGTTTATTGTGTTTCATGTGTGTTTATTTTGTGTTTAATGTGCGTTTAATGTGTTTATTGTGTTTCATGTGTGTTTATTTTGTGTTTAATGTGCGTTTAATGTGTTTATTGTGTTTCATGTGTGTTTATTGTGTTTCATGTGTGTTTAATATATATTTAATGTGTGTTTAATGTGTGTTTATTGTGTTTCATGTGTATTTATTTTGGGTTTATTGTGTTTCATTTGTGTTTATTTTGTGTTTCATGTGTGTTTAATATGTTTCATGTGTGTTTATTGTGTTTCATGTGCGTTTAATGTGTGTTTACTGTTTATTGTGTGTTTATTGTGTTTCATGTGTTTAATGTGTGTTTACTGTTTGTGTTTATTGTGTGTTTAATGTGTGTTTACTGTTTATTATGTTTATTGTGTGTTTAAAGTGTGTTTAATGTGTGTTTACTGTGTTTAAAGTGTGTTTAATGTGTGTTTACTGTTTACTGTGTGTTTACTGTGTGTTTATTGTGTGTTTTGAATCAACTAAACTTTACAGCACTTCTGCAGCCGTCTCTGTCTTTGCATTTTATTTTTTTTATCACAGTCTGTTTTTATAAAACCGCTTGTGACGTCTCAAATGTGGCTTTGACTTGCAGCTGAAAACAACAAAATCCTTACGAGCTACTGCAGGGTTAGCACGTTAGCTTGCTATGCAGGCTATGATAACAAGTAAGCTTGCCAGTAGGCTAGATTATTGATAAACAAAGATTAAGGATAGTATCATTTTTTCAGGTGCTAATACCTGCGATTAACACATTTTCCCTCCCGCTTCTGTCGTCTGCGTCAGAGATGAGTTTGACACTCACACAGTGAGGACTTCATGATGCATTCAGGAAATCTACATTTCTTTGTACAACAAAGTGTATGGACCTGGATGCTGACTATGGTGTATTCAGGTGCACCTTTTAAACACAGTAATCTACACTCAAGTGGCCACGAAGGTTCTTTAAAACAGGAGAGTTTCTATTTATTTCTTGTTCTGGAATAGCAGTGTCGTTATTTTAACGTTGTTTCACTACAACATTTTCAATAATAAGATGCTAAAATCAAAACATCCCCTTCAGTCCTACAGAAAGATTCTATCCACTTTATTTTATCTTCCACTGACACATAGCGTGAATTATGGGTGCGACTTCAGGTGCCGAACTGAAACCAATGTTTTCCAATAGTGACAGTACATAACGATATGCTAATTCTCTTTCACAGAGCAACTAGGAAACAAAACATGTGGAACACACCACCTGTTAAACGTCAGACAGGATGACATGATCATACCTCGGTCATCTCTGACCGCCGTCTCAAAGCGCTGCTTGGTTTAATTTTTGACCAAGTGTGTTTGCTATTAGCTTGTCTTGCTAACTTGACATTACAAAGCCTGAGCTAGCTCACAGTGAACAGCTACCCCCTTTAAAAGATGATTTATGATTTCTAATCATAAAGAAATGATTTCTTCTCATATTGTTAACTCAACACATAACTGCAGGTGCTGCTGAGTTTATTTCCTGATGCAGGTTGTGAATGCAGTCAGACAGTGAAGACAGATATCATGTCCTGATGTTTAGGGACACACCTGTCACTGTAGCTCTCATTCTCTTCACTAGATTCTGATTGAAATCTTCTCTGCTCTCCAAACTCTGTGGGTTTAATTATTCCTTATGTGAACATGTGAGAGCAGAGTGTATACGTTAGAGCAGTGTGTGCATGACAATATGAGACAAATCCTGTCCTGTGTTGATTCAGTAAGAGACGGAGGGGACGATCTGGTGTCAGACATTATATCCTCTCTGTAGGTCGCTGATGGAAACTGTAGCGCTGGTTACAGGAACCATCTCTTTCTGTTCTGGCTGCATCTTCAACACTGTTGTTGAAGCAACACATTTATCTCGGTCTGGTTGTTATAGTGACGTTACAGACGTGCACAGAGCGACAGGTACCAGAGCTCCACACGGACACTTTAGCAAATGATCATTAAATGTTCATTTAAGTATCTGTTGAAAACAAAGCAGGGTTTGATAAAGATTAGCAGATTAGCCACTGAGGCTAACCATGGACAGTCAATGCGACTGACTAGCTTACTGCTACTTCTGTTATCACACTGGAAGTTTTACCCATAATCATTTCTACAGTAGCGTTCTCAGTAGGATTTAAAAAACAATTCAAGTCCTTGTCAGCAAAGCCCAAAATGTTCTGGTTCACTGTGGCATTTTTAAACAATTAAATACTAAGTCACACCTAATATGCTAATAATGCTAATATGCTAATATTCTGGCTGGTAAACTGTGCATGTTTGCTTGCTAATGTGGTCGGTAGAAAATCTGTTTGGCTGGTGGAGATTTTTCATCTGCTAGTCCCCTCGGCCAGTTTACTACGGACACTGCCTGTGTCTCTTTTCCCTCCCACTAAATTCAGGTATTTTAAACCCAAACATGATCTTTTCTGACCATAACCAAGTGGGTTCTGTGACCACATGTTCACCACAGCAATGCTTTAGTTTGAACGTATCCACTAAATAATAAGGTACTAATGTAACATATCCCTGGTTTGCAGAAATACCAACAATTTTCCAGTCGACTGGGGTTGCATGAATGCAGTGTTGGCAGTGAATTCTGGGTATTGTAGTACCAGCTGGCAAACTAGTTACACCTCTGTTAGCGGGAAAATGCCTCATGTATTTGCACACTTTCTGTTTCTATAAATAAAGGGAATATTCCAGATTGTCCACAATCCACAGCGATGAGGTGAGAGTTTCCCTTCTGCAAATACTGAGGCTTTCACAGCACGATCAAAAGTCAGGAGGGGAGAAGTCAGACTGGGGAAAACTTCAGGGAGCGGAGAGGGAGGAGTGGATCAGAGGTGAAACAAGGAGAGGAGGAATGAGTCAGGACGAACCACCAGAGGAGGAGGAGGAGGAGGAGGAGGAGGAGGAGGAGGGAGAGCGAAGGCAAACACTCACTTTTTCCAACCAACAACTCTGAGAAAATGAAGCTGGAAATGTTGGAAGCAGCTAAACTCTTCACAGTTTAAACAGTCGGCCTGCTGGGAGGGAAAAACTATTCAAAATCTTTAAACTGGAGGGAAAAATATAAAGTCTCCCAAAATGGAAACAGCGGAGTAAAGAGGAGGAGGAGGAGGAGGAGAGAAGAATCGCTCTCTGTTCATATCACATTTTCATACAATCACTCAGAGACAAACTTGTGTAACACACACACTGAGCTGTGTGAGAAGGAGCTGAGGAGGATTTATACCACCAATGTTCTCTGAACATAAACATCATAAACATAAACATCACATTTGTTTCTGTGTAAATGTTATTTATTGATCTGAGGGAATTAGGTGCTTCTCGAGGACAGATGGAAGCTGTTAGTGTTTTGGTGAGGTGGGTGGGGCCGCCCGGTGGCTCTGCTTTCAATTTTGGCAGTTGGACTGTAAAGAAGCTATTTTCAGTATCAGTTTGGTAACACACACACACACACAAACACACACACACACACAGAGGCAACATCACACTGTAAAAAGTGAGTCTTATTTTCACACTTCACCCCCTCCTGCTCAACATGCAGATATGAGCCACCAGCTTAAACCAGTTCTGACACCGTACTGTAGATTGTTTTATAGAAAAGACAATGTGCTGGACGATCAAAGAAATCCAGTTCAGCTGTTTGACACGAGATGCTGCTCAGGCCTGATGTGCAGTTTATGTTCTGCTGGTCAGATGGGTCACACTTCAGTCCTCCATGCTGATAATCTGCTGCTCTCTCAGCGCACCATGGATGTATAAAGAGACCTGGACACAGCGCTGGGAGCAGGCCCTGTTCACTCCTATGAAAGCTGCTCAGCGGCACATGAAGCCAAAAAAGCTCAAATTCTGTGGGATGAAATGACCGAGATCTTCTGTATCTTTGGGCCCACACAGCAGACGCACCAGAGACTTACAGCAGATGTGTGTGGCCAAGCAGCTAACTTCCTGTTCAGTGCTCTGCTAACTTGAACTGGGAAAGGACAGCGGGATGTCGTGTGCTGTAAAGCCTCTGAGGCAAACCATGATTTGTGATATGGCTTTATGAATAAAATTGAATTGATAGAAATAGACGTTTGAATGTTACCAGACTGAATGGCTCAAATCCAGACAGTGAGATGAGTCATCTCTCAGCGGTTGTGACACTCAAAAAACTGCATCTCTGATTTACAGACGTCTCTTTTGCAACATGAGTCTGTGTGAAAATGTGACAGAGCTCTAAGTTTAAATTCCACTTTGCAAAACTCTTCTCAAAGCCTGGTGCGTATCCTGCAGGCCTGGAGCGAACAGGCCGAGAATAAACTGTGTTGAATCACATCACTATTATATCATCTTAGTTTTGATTAGAGACCTTGTGACTCGTCTGAGACACACAACAGCCTGTCCTCACATTAGAACAAACAAGACTTTCTGCAGGTTTTTAACCCAAAAACCATGATGGAGGAGAAGCCCCTGGACCAACTGGTGGTACTCCCCATGATCCAGCCTCTTTTTTAGGGTCTCATGTACCCACACAGATCTCTGTTTATCTGCTGACAGCCTCTCACCCTCAACCAGAGCTACAGACAGCACCCTCTGCCTCAACATGGCAGCAGCTGATTACTGGAGGGTACACACAATAAACAGATTGATTACACGAGAAGGTTAGTGTAAGGAGGAGATGGGGTGGTTGCCTGGCAACAATAACAATGTGCAGTAAGTGTTTTTTCACTAGTGTCATTCAATTAAAGAAAAGAAAAAGTAGTGCAGTGCACCTCGCCTTTTAGAACCTGCAACACACTTTCTGTGTGATCGGAGCACATCATTCAGTAAAACTGAATTCTAACTTGTTGTGTTGTGTAACAGCGAACACTGTGTCCTCGAGGTCCAGACACACCAGACTTCAGAGAGCTAGCGACGATGACGGCCCCCTGCTGCGTTGCCTCACGTCGAGGTGTCTCAGCCAACAAAGTTGTACGTGAACACACCGCAAACTTTCCAGCCGACAGCCAATCAGCTCATTTGTTCTGCTCCTGCTGAGAGGAAGTAAGTCTCCACAGCAGCAGGCGGCGGTCGTCTGTATTCGTCATTGAAAAAGGGAAACAGGAAGAGCGTCTTGATGCTAGTTAGCCAGTTAGCACATGAACAACACAATCAGAGCATATTTACCGTGCGCCAGTGAACAATAACACAAACCATCAGGAAACGTTTCTGCTGAAGAGAAAAATAATCTGACCTGATGGAACAAGTTGGTTTTGGACTTTAGCTCCTCCTTTACTCACTGACGCTCCTCTGTTCATCACCTGAGCTCAGCTGACCATCAGAGGCTTCACTCACTGATGGACTCCGCTATGCTGATGCTGATGAATCAGCTGAAAAAAGTTCGTTAAGGGCCGGCGGTGCGAGACACACTGCGCTGACTGGAGCAAAAGACGTTCACCAACAGCCAACTGTCAGCTTGGTGTGTCAGGGCCTTAACAGCAAACGACCATCCGACTATCGCACCACATCACGTTATGTCTGACGCTCTCTGTCCACGCTGATCCGTTAAATATGGATCCCCATGACATCACATAAACAAACCTCTTACCTATCAGCTGTGAGCTCAGAGACGTCAGACTGGAGACGCACTTCTTTACTTCCTTACTGTTCATATTCACAACAATACCACCGCAGTTATCGATACTGTTGCTACCAGACTATTTTACCACCATCTCCACTTTGTTAAACAAGCTAGCTGGCTAACGAGCTCTGCTGAACATCTCACACAAAAATACAACCAGAATATTCAGCTTCCTGTTGATCTTCCTCCAGACAGACGACGACCTCTTTAGGTTAGAAAACGATGCAGTCAAACCGATCTCGTCGCTGATGCTCCTTTCTGTCACATTTAATTAGGACAAACAAACTAATGTGATTCTTTCAAACACTGACTACATCATGATATGTACTGATAATAAAAAATGTCCTCATTAATACATTGGTTGAGGCCTCATCTCTTAAGCTCAAATTAGTTTTTTCTTTCAGAGGAAACAGAGACAGGAAGAAAAACCAAACAGGAAGGAACACAAACAGATTCAAACCTTCACCTTTAACTTTCTGGGTCTGACCTTCAATTTTAAACTTTGCAGAAGTCTGAACTGGGAAAATAAAGACGAGAGTCTGTCCCTCAGGAGTTAGTTTTCTTCTAACAAGTGAAAGAAGCTCAGCAAATTATTAATTTCCAACTCAAATCACCTTCTGAATTCTGAATTATTACTGTGCTGAGTTAGAGGAAACAGGCTGAATCTTTTTCCTGTTTTAAAAAGACTGTAATAAATCTTGAAGGCGGCTCAAACGTGTGACTGAACTACATCTGTCGTCAGGGAGATAAACTCACGTTTTCCTGCCGGCACTCCTCCAGCGTGGCGTTGGTGGCATTGATGCTTTCCAGCAGCAGCAGGATCTCAGCCCTCTGACGGTCCTGCGCCTCCCTCGCCGCCGTCACCTGCTCCTCCAGAGCCACCTTGTCCTTCTGAAACACCACCTTGGCCCCCTCCAGCTTCTCCCTCATCTCCTGCAGCTCGGCGCGGCACTGAGCCGAGCTCTTCAGGTCCGGAGACGTCGCCCACACCACGATGACAATCAGCGAGATGATGGACCAGAGCGCCAGCAGGGCGATCACCACATTCTTCGCCTTCTGGGAGGACTTGGAGGCGGCCGCCATGGAGGGACACAGCTGAGGAAGAGGATGGAGAGATGGAGATGAAGAGGCAGTGGTGATGGAGGTGAGGACGATGAAGACGAGCTGTGGAGCGAGCAGCTGTTCTCAATGAGTCTCTCAGGTTGAAGTGAGCTGGACTTTCCCTTCAGGCTGGGCAGGAACACAGGGAGGGGCTCCCTCACAGGGCGACGGACCTCGGCCACACCCCCTGCCTCACCCGCTCCATCCCCTCCCCCCACCTCCTGCCACCTCCCCCCATCTCCCCACCCTAAACCTCACCCTCTTCCTCCCCTCCATGTCGGTGTTATCGTGCCCAGGGAGGACGCCCTGATCAACAGGAAAGTCTCACACACACACACACACACACACACACATTGCACATGGAAAGTTTCGTTTATGTGTGAGGTGTGTGTGTGTGTGTGTGTGTGTGTGTGAGTGTGTGTGAGTGTGAGTGTGAGTGTGAGTGTGTGTGTGTGTGTGTGTGTGTGTGTGTGAACACTGAGGCTTTCTGTTTCTATTTCCCAGCCTCACAGTGATGAACCTGGATGAACTCTGGAACAGAAACTATGTGGATCTTTGGCAGCAGGACGTCAGAAAGTTTCAGGCCAAGAAACGAAACTCAGAGAAACAGAAACAAGAAAAGACACGAAGAAACAGAGACAGAAAAAAAACAAAAACAAGAAAAAGAAACAGAGACAGAAAAACAACAAAGACGTAAGTAAAGACAGAAAGTGTGCCTTCATTCCTCCTCTTCTTCTTCAGCAGCAGCTCTCACTCTTTCCTGACCTCCTGCCAGCTGCTGGCACACAGCTGGCACAGAGCTGGGCAGAGGCCCCGCCCCCTCTGCTCTGTCTGAGCTGTGATTGGTTCAGAGCATGTGCGGTTTTTGGACTGCTGGAAACAGCCAAACAACATGTCTATATAAACATCTGTAATTCCTGCCAGGAGTCAGGGGCCCCGGTCCAGCTCCGGGCCCCTGACTCACTCAGGGTTAACCCTCCTCCTCCTCCTCCTCCTCCTCCTTTCAAACTAAAGTAACAAAGTGATTTTTGTGGTTTAATCAGGAACAAAAACATCACATTTCATTAATAAACAGAAAACAGACGCACAGTTAGCATCAGCAGCTTCTAGTGGCACCAACTTAAAGTCATGTGACCTCAGATATCAGCTTTTTAACTGACTGTTGCACAAAGTCATGACTGTTTTAACTTGAAGATGCTCGCAGCTGTTGTGTTCACTGCAGGAGCTGAAACTCAGGGACTCTGATGAGACTCAGATGTGAACGAAAAGATGCATGAAGAATGTGTAGAGCAGAGAAAAGTGTGCAGCTCTGACACTTCGAACCTGCTGCAGCAACAGGCAGGAAACTAAGAAAAACATCTTCAGCACTCACACTGCTTTGAGGCTGACAGCCAGCTGACCTCTGACCCCGTTTCCTCTGTCCAAACACAGGAAGTGATGCAAGTTCAGGTGAGGTCAGAGGTCAACTGTACTCACAGATTGGACAGGAAACAATACAAACAGGACTGGTTAGCATTAGCTGCTACGAAGGAGGATTAGGTTGTGTTAAAGAAAAAATAGTAGACTACAAGAATAAAGCTGTAAATCTACGAGAATTAAGTCCTAATATTACAAGAATAAAGTCGACAATCTATTAGAATAAAGTAATATTACGCGAATAATAAAGTCGACAATCTACGAGAATAAAGCCGTAAATCTACGAGAATTAAGTCCTAATATTACAAGAATAAAGTTGAAAATCTATTAGAATAAAGTAATATTACGAGAATAATAAAGTCGTAAATCTACGAGAATAAAGCCGTAAATCTACGAGAATTAAGTCCTAATATTACAAGAATAAAGTTGAAAATCTATTAGAATAAAGTAATATTACGAGAATAATAAAGTCGTAAATCTACGAGAATAAAGCCGTAAATCTACGAGAATTAAGTCCTAATATTACAAGAATAAAGTTGAAAATCTATTAGAATAAAGTTGTAAATCTACGAGAATTAAGTCCTAATATTACAAGAATAAAGTCGAAAATCTATTAGAATAAAGTTGTAAATCTACGAGAATTAAGTCGGAATATTTCGAGAATAATGTCGTAATATTATGATAATAAAGTTGTAAATCTACGAAAATAAAGGTTTAATATAACGAGAATAAAGTTGTAAATCTACAAGAATTAAGTCGTAATATTTTGAGAATAATGTCGTAAATCTATGAAAATAAAGCCGTGAATCTACGAGAATTAAGTCATAAATCTACGAGAATTAAGTCCTCATATTACAAGAATAAAGTCGAAAATCTATTAAAGTCATAAAATTATGAGAATAAAATCATAAATCTATGAAAATAAAGTCACGAATCTATGAGAATTAAGTCTTAAATCTACAAGAATTAAGTCCTAATATTACAAGAACAAAGTCGAAAATCTATGAGAATAAAGTCTGAATATGTCAAGAATATATACAACATGCTAATGTTATTAGCACAAGCCTATGGCATTTTACATTGTATAAATTAGCCTAGCAGCTAGCAGAGATTTCCTCTGCTCATACTTCAGCCAGGATAAATCACACACAGTGTGTGGAGGCTTTATTGTCCTCACAATCAGGGCTCAACAATAAGGATTGCCCGATTGCCCAGGGCAAGTAAAACTCACGGTCGGGCATGTAAACTAACAACTCACTTGCCTGATCGGGCAAGTTGCTAGAAATAGTAAAGGTTAATAACTAATTGATAAAATAAATGTATTTTAAAACGTGCTCTTCTGCTCTGATGCAGCGGTCTCTCTGCCTGAAGTCACAGGCACAGCTGTGTAACAATGTCCTGCCCACAGCCCCCACTGATATTATTTTGTGCGACAGACGCTTCATATAATAACATAATATACTATTTATGGTGTTATGTCATCGTGTCATTTCTGTCTCTACATGGTCACGCGTTAACAATTCTCCTCTGCTCTCTGTATCGTGCACGGCGGAGTTCCGCCACACACACAGGTGAGCACGCTAGAGCGGCTCGGGCCGCAGTTTCCTGACCAAACCTGACCCCGAGCCCGGTGCAGTTTGTCAGCTGACAAAGTTATTGTTATGGACAGTGTGTAAATAACCATCAACAGACTGCTGTTACGCACAGACAAACACGCTGCTTGTCTCGTTTGTCTGTGCGCGTAGCTCAGCACTCATGCTAAGCTTGTGTTGCATTCAGGTGTTGTCACGTAAATAACAACTTCCAACACTTAAATAGGTCATAGCACAAAACAGCAGCATGTCAGGTGACTTTTTACTTTATTATATTCAATACAGTTGTATGTTCCTAAATCTTGAGACACCTCATATGTAAGCTAGACAGACATTTCACCTGCTCATTACTGTGCACACATGTACTGTATGTACTTAGTCCTAAAGAGCTCTTCTGGTGCCAGTAGATACACAGAAACATCCCAGCAGGCTGTGCTTTGCAAGCATACAAATAAGTTTCACGCATGTGAAAATTATTTTTCATGCGTGTGCTTCACCTCCGCTGCTACAACTCCATCCTAGGGGAAACACTGCTGTGTGCGTTTTGTGCAACAGGTGGATGTGGTAGTCTACTGGTAGAGTAGAGAGAGAGCTAAGTAGCGTTGAAGTAGAGTAGAGCAGGGCAGAGAGATGGAAGCAAAATATATTAAACCCGGTGTTAATACAGCAGAACTGGAGAGAGGGGTGAAAAATAAATAGAGGTGGGCATGGCTCAAGTAGGGCGCAAAATTATAGACGGAGAACGATTGACAAATTTTTCACTTTAAGCCCTGACACTGTCATATTTGTGTAGGAATTAAGCTACAATACATGACATATGTTGTTTTAATTAATAAATACAGTGTGAATAAAGATTACATAACATAAAAATAACTGCAGTCTTTGTTATTTGATAGCCGTTTAAATTAAACAATTTTTATAGGGCAAGTAAAAACTGACTTCGGGCAAGTAGATCTCTGACCAACTTACCCGACCGGGCAAGTGAAAAAAAAACCTTAGCGTTGAACCCTGACAATTTATTGTTTCTTATCTGTGAAATTAAAGTAAATCAAAGCTTTGTTTCCACTGAGGGAAATGGTTTCAGCTCACAGAGACAGACATTCTCTCCCTGCTGTATGACAAACGTCATCTGAGTGGCGGTGACGACTTAAAGTTGACGTTTCGTAACATTGGCTAAAAGGTGCAGCAGGATAGATTTTACAAGTCAAGCAGCTTATTTCACCGTTACCTCGGAGCACAGGTCCTTTTGTCCCGACAGCGCCCTGGGGAAGATCTCTGTTCAACCCAAACATGTTTTCTATTGTCCCCGGGACAACGCTGTTAGTCTCGAGCTCTGCTTTTGAGCCTGCACAAAACTGATGAGACAAAACAGAAAAACATCGACCACTGCCAAAGGTAAAGGTTATCTCATATGCAGAGAGGCTGATGACAGGCAACAAGGAGAATATTGGCCCATACCCATAAATCAATGCATCCATAACTCAAAGTGATCAAACAAATATCCAAATAGTTTCTAACAGTTAATCAGATTAATACTATCTCTTATATGAACACTTCTCCCTGCTCTGTGTGTGTGTGTGTGTGTGTGTGTGTGTGTGTGTGTGTGTGATGTCTGTTTCTGTTTCCAGAGGAGTCAGAAATCCTGCTGAGTGTTTCACCAGAGGAGGGAGTGTCTGATGATTTATATCAGTCTACTCCCTGCACAAATCATCTGCCTGCAGTCTGTCAGCTGTCTCTGCAGCGCCTCCATCAGGCTGGAACGCTTCACTACACATAACCATATCACCACATCCATCAGACTGTGCTCACACTGTGTGTGTGTGTGTGTGTGTGTGTGTGTGTGTGTGTGTGTGTGTCACACTGCCCTCTGCTGACACATCACACACTCTACAACATCCAGTCTGTCGGTCAACACACTCAGACATTCAGGAGCTGTTTTAACACTTCACTGTTTTAAAAGGCTTTGTCAGTATTTCAAGGCCCGATGTCGAGACACCAGGAACTGATGCTCTCATACTCCACTGGGCTTCACTTCCTGTCAGACTGCTCTCATTCATTTAATATTGTTGCTTTGTCAGTGGACGCCAGTGTCAGATACCGACACACAGGCAAGGCAAGGCAGTTTTATTTATATAGCACCATTCATACAGCAATTCAATGTGCTTTACAAGAGAAATACATTAAAATAAAACATTAAAACACAGAGGCACCTCTCGCAGTGTAATGACATGTACCAGCTGCCATCAGTTTCTAAACTGCCAGCAGCTACCATAGTATACAGTAGGGTACAGTATTTTCACAGTACAATAACTGTCTCAGAAAATATTTCGGTTTCACAGTATCACATAATTCATAGTATTCCCAGTCAGAGGGATCCTCGCAGGAATGAAAACAGAAGGGTTATTGTTGATGAACAAACATTTTATCACTAAAACTGAAACCTGAAACATTTTGTTGATGAAGTTTGTGTAAGAAGCCTCCCCTTAAAAAATAACTCAATAAATAACTCAAATAAAGGAGAGATTCAACATCCAGTTGCTTTTTTTCTCAATATCGTAGAAAGTCAAATGCACATGGTGTGATAACTGCCAACTTTTATATCACGATATACCTTGAAACTGTTATATCGCTGCAACCCTTCTTTAAAGGTAGTATAAGGCGAGCAGGAGAGGAGGCGGAGGTGTCAAACAGACTCCAAACTTTTACCTAGGAGCCCACTGTTTGTTTCCCGTGTGACACCAATAGTCAATCCAGTTATTTTAATAAGAAAGCAGTAGGGCTGTGCGATATGACAAGATATCGTGTGACGAGAGAAAAATGTCTATGGTTTCATATTTTGCTCTATCGTTTATATCGTTGTGATGCAAATTACACTTTTAATTTAATATTTTTCGTCATTTGGAGTCTGTCCATCTTTTGCATGGATCACACTGATAAAACTCTTCTTGGCTTTCTAGTTCACGAAGCTTTTACGACGTGCTTTGTATCGGGATATGTATCGTTATCGGGATATGAAATGAACTATATCATGATATGAGATTTTGGTCATATCGCCCAGCCCTAGAAAGTAGTGTGTTTAAATGTGTACCATATTATGGTAGTGACATACGTCATGTGACATTACATGATGTTGGTACAAGCTTACTTGTTTTAAACCAAACCACCTGCTGTTGTTGCCTAAACTGAAGGAAATAAACTATGAAACAAAGTGTTTTACCTACTTTGTAAATTTATTCTGGAAACTCTGTGTGTGTGTGTGTGTGTGTGTGTGTCACAATTTTTATGTGAAAACATATTTTAATTTGAAAAGACACAATACCAGTCACCAATTCAGTATCTGACCAAATGTCTCCCCTTCTGTTCCTGAGATACGACGTTAAAACATGATGATGTCACAGTCAAGCTGACCTTTGACCTTTTGACCACTAAAGTCTGATCAGTTTATTCCTCCGTCCAGGTGGACGTTTGTGTCAAATTCAAAGAAATTCCCTTTGCTCTTGAGATATCGTGCTCAAGAGAATGAGACAGATGCAAGGTCACACTGACCTTTGACCAGTGAAATCTAATCAGTTCATAGTTGAGTCCAAAGTGGGCGACTCTGATCTTGACACTGTGCTGATCCATTCTTAGAGAACATGGTATCTGTTTCCATTTTTATGCTGGTGACAGTCAGATCTATGTACCTTTAAAGCAGAAGGATGCATTCTCAGTAAAACCACTTCTTGCGTGTCTTAGTGACATGAAAGCTTGGGTGGCCTTAAACTTTTTAAATTTTACTGAAAACAAGACAGAGGTGGTGGTGTTTGGACCCAGTGGATCCTGTGAGTCCCCCCCATTGACGTGGGCCCTCTGACACCATATGTGAAGCCCACAGTTATGAATCTGGGTTTTAGGATGGACAGTGATTTTAAACTGGACAGTCGATTTAGTGCAGTCGTGAAGTTCAGCTTTTATCATTTAATGCGGTTGGCAAAAGTCAAACTCATTCTTGCAGGCAGCAATTCAAAACAGTAGTCCATGCCTTTATCTCGTCTCGGCTGGACCACTGTAACGCACTGCACACTGGAATCAGCCTGTCTTCTCTCTCTCGTCTGCAGCTGCACGACTTTAACTGGAACATGAAAGAGAGAGCACATAACTCTCCATCCTGGCCTCAGTCTACTGGCTGCCTGTGCATTTTAAAATTATTTTATTTGTTTTAAAATCTCTAAATGGTCTCACCCCGCCTTACCTCTCTGAGCTGCTTCACCCTTACACTCCTGCCCGGTCTCTCAGATCAGCTGACCAGCTGCTTCTGGTTGTACCGAAGTCTGAGAGGAAGCTCAGAGGGGACAGAGCCTTTTCTGTCGTAATTCCTAACTTGTGGAACAGTCTGCCGCTCCACGTTAAACAGGCTCCTTCTCTGTCCATTTTTAAAACCCGCCTTAAAACCCACTTTTACTTCCTTGGCCTTCGACCCAGTATGAGACACTGATTCTCTTTGTTTTCATTGCTTTTATTGTATGAAATTGTTTTCATCTGTTTTACTGCTTTTATGGTATGACTGTTTTTTTTTTACTTGTGTCATATTGTACTTTGGAGTTGTATTTTATTTTTTTGATTCATTGTGTTACTGTTTGTTTTTATGTCCTACGTTTTCATATTTGATTTACTCTTGATGCACAGCACTTTGTTTCAGCTGTGGTTGTTTTTAAGGTGCTTAAGAAAAAAGGCTGGATTGGGTTGGTTTGTGCAAAATTTGAAAAAATAAAAAATAAAATAAAAAATCCCTCAATGCATTCCTGAGATATCGAGTTCACAAGAATGGGCAGTACGGATGGACAGACGCACAACCTGTAAACATTAGGCCTCTGGCCACAGCTGTTGCCGCCGCAGAGGCCTAATAAAATCAATTTAGCTGCCAACAAAAGACTGAAGCGAGATGACCACAGTGAAAACATAAAACAGATGTGGACAAACTTTTTCTTTGGGGAAATAATAATCAAATAATTTGCAGATGAAATAAGCTAATAAATCGCATTAAATTGCAATGTATGTTCTCACACTCCTCAGCAGATCACAAAATAATAATAATAAACTGTTTGCTAATAAACTTGAATGTTTTTCTCTGCGCTCCTAAATTCCTTTGTGGCATTTATTTTTCTATTCAGGAGCACATGAACTCCTTTTGGAGAAAAAACAAAGGGCGTTTATTTTTTCTGAATAAATGATTATTGAATTTGTTGCATATTCTATATTGTATATTCTTTATATTGTAAAAAAAACAACATGACTTGTTATGTGAAACGTCCTGCAGGTGTTCTGTGGTCACACTAACTGTCAGTGAGTCTGGTTCAGATCCACAGCTGCTTTATAACAAACACACCAAACCACATCACTGGTACCTGAGGGATCTGAGGGACGTAACCAGAGTATATATTAATAATCTATATGAGTCGTTCCAAACTGGTGCAGTCATGGGGTCCAGATTAGTTCTTCGTCATTAGTTCAAGGTCCACGCAGTATAAAATATTCAGTGCCAGTCTGTGTTTGGCCGTGTCATCCAGCTCGTGTCCTGTCTCTGTGAGGTCTGTGAGCTAAAATAAAGTGGGTTTGTTTTTTGTTTTTTTTTACAAACTTGACACGTCCGCAAGTCACATGTGGTCCACTCAGAATGGACCTGTGGCCCACTTGTGGACTGCGACCCATCAGTTGGGAACCACTTATGTATATGTTTCCATGGGGACACAGTGAGTGCGTTCACAGTGAGCTGAACGATGTGCGAGCAGCCCCTGTTCGGATGGACAGAGAGCGTCAACTGAAGAAAACTTAAAAACACAATGATTCTTTTTTCTCTGATTTCTGAGTGGATTTACAGACGCATGTTCTGGATGGACGTCAGAGAGAAGGAGAGGTCACACTGACTGATAAACATGTTTCATGTCTGTGTGTTCACGTTTCGCTCAGCGATGATGAAGAGGAGGAGGGAGTTGTTTTGAAACGCTCTGTTGGTTCATAGAACAACAACAGCAGCAGCAGCAGCAGTGGTTTCCTCCGTCAGTTGACGATGGAGTCTCTGCTGGTCTGTCTGATCCTCCTCTCCGTCAGCGGTACGTCTCTTTTATTTTTACTTCATTCATGTTTAAACTCTCGTCACATATCCAAATACTCACACATGTTTAAGCTGGTTATTAAGTGAAGCAGCTGTCGGCAGGATGAAGAGCTGTTTGTCATCTGAGGCCAATTTAAGGGATTTTATGCAGAAAATTCCTTCAGAGTAAAGCTTTCTGTCTGAAGGATTAAAAATCATCACTGAGACGTCTGAACGAGACTTTACATGATGAAAACCGCAGACTGAAGGACGGCTCAAATAAAACATATTTAGAGCAGAATTTCTCAATTATGGGATCAGTAAAGGTGTATATTATCTTATCTTATCTTATGAGTCAGTCAACTGAAAATTAAACAGTTTGTTATCTCATGACTTTGACTTAATTCTGATTCTGACTTTTTAACTCAGGATTTTGACTTTTAAAGTTCTATTTTTTTTAATTTAGTGTCTCATAATTTGAAATATTACTATACTATTAAATATTAATAGTATTTCTATCTTAGCATAACTGTATCTGCTCCACTAAAACCTGGCTCTGTCACATATGTTTTATAAATACTCTACAGGTTAGGAACTGTCTCTGCAACTTTGATTCATTAATTTATTGTTTATTTGTTTGGATAGATCTTCAATAAATTTATCTGTTGTCTTTAAGGTTTCTGGTTGGAGCAGCCTGCCTCCGCCCTGCCAGTCTCCACTGTACAGGTGAGAGTCGGGGAGAACGCCACCCTGCAGTGCCCCCTGCTGGATGCCTTCAACGCCTCCACCACTAATGCCTCCAACACCACCGCCATCAGTGCTGCGTACTCCACCCTCAGCTGGTACAGGAAGACAGCAGGACAGAGTCCAGAGCTGCTGCTGACCATCAGGCCTGCAGACACGTCTAATGTGAAGTATGGCGCCGGTGTTGGTCCTGATAAAGTCTCAGCTGCAGCCAACGGCTCGCTGCTGCTGCACAACTCTGAGCAGAGCGACTCAGCAGTTTATTACTGCGGCATCAGTTGGGGACAAGACTCCAAGATGAAACCCAACGCCACAGGAGCTCACTGAGGATTGATGGGAACTCTGCAGCTGGTTACTGGTCTGGTCTGTCCGAGGCTGAGGAATGAAGCCAACAAAAACTACAGGACAGCTTCAGTTGTGACCAGACACAAGTTTCCATATTTCCCATACCTACAATCAGAAGGGCATTTAATGTTTTCATTGTCTGTATTTTCGGAACCTATTTTTAATAGGACTGCAACTAACGATTACTTTCATTGTTGATTAATCTGTCGATTATTTCTTTGATTAGTCAACTAATCATTTTATCCAAAAATGTGTTAAAATGTTGAAAAATGTCGGCCTGTCTCTCCCAAACCCCAAAATGATGTCATCTTGTTTCGTACTCACACCAAAGAGTTTCAGTTCACGTCATGGGAGAGTGTGTAAAGCTGCCAATATTTGACCGTAAAAAGCTGCAATAAGAATATTTTGGGTACTTTATAGTACTTTACAATGAAAAATGACTCAAACTGATTAGACGACTACTAAAATAGTCACCGATTATTGTAATAGTCGATTAGTCATCGATTAGTCAACTAATAGTTGCAGCCCTAATTTTTAATCTACGATTTACAGTTTAGTGAGTGTTTTCTTGTCCCTGCTTGAAGTCTTCTGTATTGTGCTGCACTAACACTAGTCTGGGGCCGTTAGTGGCTGTTTTGGTAAGGAACCGGAACCAGGGCGAGTGAGACAGGACCCGGAATTCGATGGATGCGCCTTTCCGTCAAAATAAAAGCACCAAGCTAATAAAAATGCGGTGAAACTTTAATTTAAAGAATATAATTTACAAGAAAAGCCCCAAGCCATTAAGTTAATCGATTTTCTTACACCCCTCATCACCCCAAATCGATGGTGTGCCAGAATTTAAAGTTTTACTTTGGTGAACACTTTTACTTTGGTGAATTCCGCATCCGCTCTCTATACCGGAACCAGAATCCAGACAAAATTCAGAGTGAATAGAAACCAAAGTGAAGAGCCTGGTGAGGCCAGGCTACACTTACACCTGAACACTGTGGTTAAAGTTTGGCTGGTAAACAAGAAGTCCTCTCAGGTGTATTCTTAGCAGCTCAGTCACACAGCCGTTTTCAGGTTTGTGATGAACAGACAGAGAGACAGACAGAGAGACAGACAGACAGGCAGACAGACAGAGAGTGTATCTGACTCACCTTCTCTAGAGTCCCCTCTCCTCCTTCGTTCCTTCATGGCTGTCAGATAATCCGGCTGCATTTCTTCCTGCGACGCCATTTTGTTTGTTTACAGAGCTCCTCCTCTTCCCGCCGTTTATCAGCGCTAGCCAACAACATGTTAGCTAGTAGCATTAGCGACACTCGCTAACTCTGCAGTTAACTGTAATCAGGTCTGTTTTTGGTCAAAGATCGACCGACTCACCTCTGTTCCTCCTCCTCAGTCTCGTCCCTTCACAGTTTCAGTATTAAATAAAACTTTTAAATCTACATTCACCTGTTTCTCTGCTGATTCCCTCAGACTGTGCCCGCACTGAAGCTGCAGTACCGTCTCTCACCGCTCAGACTGACTGACGTTAAACCGTTTCAGTCAGGGGGGCGCTGTTTCACTGATTTACAGAGACTCCTTTTTTACTTCATTTAAACAGAGCCTTGTGACAGTGTGTCGTTCACAGGTTCAAATAAATCATCATAATCACTTCTTTAATATATTTCTGATTAACTTTCATTATTATTTCATTTTGTTTTTTATTTGTGATTTTACAAAACTCTTCATCCTGGTGCAACTGGAAGCTTTCCTTCTGAGATCTTTATTTCTTTAACTTAATAAGCTTAATCAAGGAGAATACATGTGAAATAAAGTTTTCAATCTATTATCTGTAATTGTGTCATATTGTCTGGAAACATCTTGGGTTGGATCATGGATCATATCAATTTCATCTCTCTGTGGAAATATTTTCATTCTCTTAATTTGGGCTGTATACTAGCATATAGTATACAGCATACTAGTTATTGTCTTGTTTTTTTAGGGACTGTTCTTTGCTTATCAGAGAAGGGATGTGACTTCATTTTTTTTTTTTTATTTGTTTTATTCTGATCCTCCCTGAAGCTACAAATATTTTAAATGCATAAATTAATTATTAGATTTTGAAAACTCACCGTTTATGTTTGAAAGTTAGAAGTTGAAGACGAAATCCTGGAGTTGATAAAAGCCTCAGATTTTCATGCTTGCAAATGAACAGTTCGTGCAAACATGGGGTTTTTTGGGTTGGTTTTTTTTTTCCAAATTTTAAATGTAGAATAATTGATGTTGATGAAATATCAGTATTTTAAGCTCTGATTTAGTTATGCTTTTTCTCCTTTTTCACATGATGTATCCACAGACCCTCTGAAATTTGAAAATCCAACAATTTTCCCTGTTTTTATGGTTTCTGGCTGATAAATGGTGTAATTTTGGCAATTTATAAAAAAACATGTCTTTCAAACCTGCAGGTGGATTAAGAAGACATATTTCCTCTAAAAATCAGCAGTAAAATAAATACAAAATAGAACCACTTAAATCTGCATGCTCCTCCCCTCAGCCAAAATAAAAGCATAAATTCATCCCCAGTGCTCATAAGAATAATTTGACATGCTTCCCCCAATTTTAAATCCACTCAGTCACCTCTCATAAATAATGAACAGTCCCTTGGCAGAAGCATTTTTCCAAACATTGGATACTGATATCATAATTTCATTATATTCTAATGGGGTACTTACTGGACCGTCAACATGTGACATCTTGTGGAAGGTCATTGTCTGGTTATGGCTAAGTATTGAGTCATTTACAAATATCATACTTTAAATAATTGATGACTTACATAGGACTGATCCTTTAAAACAGATTATTATCTGTTGTAACATGCTGTCCAGTTTATTCTGGGGGTGGGCTGATGGTACTGTATCCACTCTGTGACAGCATCTTCCATCAAAGCTGACATCGAGGGAAATGAGTCATTTTTTGTAGCCAGATGAAAAGGGTAACTTTTATGGAGAGAGTCCTTTTCAAATAAACGGTGTAGAAACCAGTGTAAGTTACAGTTTTGAACTTAAAAAATGTAATGTCCAGCCTGTCTTAAAATTATAAGTTGACTGAATTAGAGAAGATAAGTTGAGTTAGTTTGTAATGATTTTAACTTTAAAAAGTTAGTGTCCTACTGCCTGAAAATGTTAACTTGACTGAATTTGATAAGACTAAGATGTAAGAGCACAGATGGGAACAACCTCTGAGTACACAGCAAAATAACTCATCCATCAAACAAAAGGATTTTAACCCCTAAAACAGCACAAACAACATATGACGGACGCTTTTAGGGAAAAGTTCAATCCTTTAAGGTCCTTTAAGCCTCCCTCCTAAACTGTATCATATAAACGTGAATATTTTTTAAATGTTTAATACAGTTCATTAGACGGGGTGGGTAAAGAAGATAATATGTGGTGTTACCAATGGATTTATGAGAGCTTCTTCCCCACAGAGAGTCACAGGTTTTCAGGTTAATAGTATTTTCTCTAATGTATTTTTGTGATATTGCTCAGCCTCTCTGGTGAACATATACCCACTTGTTAATTTAATGTTAGAGGTCTGTTCTTTGTCTCAGCTGTTACAGACAGTCGACCCTTCATTGACATGTGATGTTCTATATTCTGTATTAAACACATGAAAACAGTGTTTGTGTTTCAGAAACGTTTTGACGGTTGGATTTAAGGATCTTATCTGAGACACCAACAGAAGACTCAACAGCAACACCGAGAAAATTTCCTGTTTGTGTGTCCGTCGCCAACGGTCGATGTGATCCCAGAGCAGCTTCTCTCCTCTGGAGACTGTCACCGTTCTGCTCCAACAGTTTCATCTTCCTGTTTTCCTTAAAGTCTCATTAACACATGGCAGAACTCACAGCGACTGCAACAGCAGTTCACCACAAAGAGCCTCACTGAGGTAGGACGACTTTAAAATGAGTTATAACGGCTTTTATTTCAGGTTAAAAACATGATTACTGACATTTAAAGAACAAAAACAATACTGCATGGACTTCTGTTTATGGTACAAAAAAAAACATTGTTTGATTTAAAATTTAAATCTTAATTATTTTGGCACGAGGGCTATTGATCAAGATAAACACATCACTGTGAGGAGCTGTATTTATGATTAAAACCACAGGAGCTTACATTAGTTAGGCTACATTAACTTATATCTTTCTGAAAGTCTTACAGGACTTTTATTTAAGGTAAAACCATCATTAGGAGGACCTTGAATTAAGATAAAAGAAAAAACAGGATTGACAGCACTTATTATCCTTATGATGGAATTTGTTTTAATAAATGCCACAAAAAATGTCAGTTTTTCTTTTAATAATATAACCAAAATCAAAGTGTTCATAAATATGTTTTTAAACCTTAAATAAAATGTTTTTAACATTAATATGATTTTATTAAATGTTAACACCATCATTATAAGGGCTTTACATAAGGGTTACTAATCAGTCTTATAAGGACTTTAATTTCAGGTAATAAGGAACCATAATTATTAATGGCACTTTCATTTAAGTTAAAAACAGTATCTTATTTAAAAATGTAAAAAATCTTTCAGGACTTTCATTTAGGGTAAAACCTTCATTTTAGTTGTTTTATAAAATAAAAATTGATATTATTTGGGCATTTATTTAAGAAGAAAACATCATTATAAGTACTTTGATGCAAGGTGAAAATCTAAATTGATTTGGCATTGTTGTAAGGTAAAAAAAGAACCATAATTTATTTATGGAGATAAACACATCACTATGAGGGCTCGTATTTATGATTAAAACCACAGGAGCTTAAAATGAATTACATTATTTCTTTAATCTGTCTTGGAATCTTATAGAAGACCTTTTATTTAAGATAAAAAACATCAGAAGGAGGACCTTAAATTAGGATTAAAAAAAACACAATTAATAGCACTTTCATTTAAAGTTAAACACATTTTATTTCAGGTCTAAAAACATCTTTATGAGCACTTTGTTTTAGGATAAAACCTTCACCATGAGAAGTTTTAGAGGCCGTTTACACGTTGACGGCTATTTTCACCGTCTCCGTTTTCAAAAAGATCTTCATTTACACTTACCCGTGTATATATACACAAGAGCATGCCAAACCTGTAGGTGGCAGTGTAACGAGAAGCTCAAGCCTTCCTTGTATCCATTGTCACCATAGCAACATAGGTCGCACTTTTGACACAGGCACAAGTTCCGGTGCATACTGTGACGTCGGCTGCCTATAACTCCGTTTATCTCCGTTTATCTCAGTTTACATGCAAACGCGCAACCGGGGTTTTCCAAAATCTTCACTCTGGCCGGAGTTTTTAGAAAGACTCGTTTTCGGAGGAGAAATCTCTGTTTGCGTGTAAACTAAGGGCACAAACGAAGGAAGATGTCTCCGTTTATCAAAATCACCATGTACATGTAAACGGCCTCTTATTAAAAGAAAAAATCTACATTTGGGCCATTTATTTAAGATAGGAGGAGTTTAAATAAGGGTTAATAATAACTCTTTAAGGTAAAACCGTCATGGGTGTGCCCCAGGGTTCCACACTAGGTCCACTGTTGTTCTCCATATAAGTAACAATGTTTTAGCTGCTGTCTCAGACAGGTCACTGTCGAAAAGAGATTTTAAATCTGAAAGACACGTTGACCTGGTTAAAGAGAGGACACATACACATTTAAAGAAGGCCTTAAATTAAGAGAATTTAAGGTAAACCATTATTAAAAGTATCACATCAAAAGAGTGAATCAATGACTGTTCGTTATTTAGTGTAGAATTTGTCTTCAGCAGGACGGTTACTGCAGGTGTTGAGACAGCTGGAGACAGAAGACATGAGGACGGACACAGCACTGACCTTCATCATCCTCTTGCGGTCAGAGGCCACACACAGATTAACATTTAACAGTGTGATGTGTCCGAGTGTTTAAATGTTCCCTGTCTGTAAATGTCAGAGTATTTAAATGTTTCCTGTTGTAAATGTCAGATTGTTTAAATATTTCCTGCTGTAGATGTCAGTGTTTAAATGCCAGAGTATTTAAATGTTTCCTGTTGTAAATGTTGGAGTGTTTAAATGTTTCCTGTTGTAAAAGTCAGAGTGTTTAAATGTTTCCTGCTGTAGATGTCGGAGTGTTTAAATGTTTCCTGCTGTAGATGTCAGTGTTTAAATGTTTCCTGTTGTAAAAGTCAGAGTGTTTAAATGTTTCCTGCTGTAGATGTCAGTGTTTAAATGTTTCCTGCTGTAGATGTCGGAGTGTTTAAATGTTTCCTGCTGTAGATGTCAGTGTTTAAATGTTTCCTGTTGTAAAAGTCAGAGTGTTTAAATGTTTCCTGCTGTAAATGTTGGAGTGTTTAAATGTCGTAGTGTTTAAATGTTGTACTGTTTAAATGTCAGTGTTTAAATGTTGTAGTTTTTAAATGTTTCCTGCTGTAAATGTTCTAGTGTTAAATGTTTCCTGCTGTAAATGTTGGAGTGTTTGAATGTTCCCTGTCTGTAAATGTCGTAGTGTTTAAATGTTTCCCGTTGTAAAAGTCAGAGTGTTTAAATATTTCCTGCTGTAGATGTCGGAGTGTTTAAATGTTTCCTGCTGTAGATGTCAGTGTTTAAATGTTTCCTGTTGTAAAAGTCAGAGTGTTTAAATGTTTCCTGCTGTAGATGTTGGAGTGTTTAAATGTTGGAGTGTTTAAATGTTGTGGTGTTTGAATGTTCCCTGTCTGTAAATGTCGTAGTGTTTAAATGTTTCCCGCTGTAGATGTTGGAGTGTTTAAATGTTGTAGTGTTTGAATGTTCCCTGTCTGTAAATGTCGTAGTGTTTAAATGTTTCCCGCTGTAGATGTTGGAGTGTTTAAATGTTGGAGTGTTTAAATGTTGTGGTGTTTGAATGTTCCCTGTCTGTAAATGTCGTAGTGTTTAAATGTTTCCCGCTGTAGATGTTGGAGTGTTTAAATGTTGGAGTGTTTAAATGTTGTAGTGTTTGAATGTTCCCTGTCTGTAAATGTCGTAGTGTTTAAATGTTTCCCGCTGTAGATGTTGGAGTGTTTAAATGTTGGAGTGTTTAAATGTTCCCTGTCTGTTTCCTTTTTCCTGTCTGCAGATGCTGGAGCGTTTGCTGTCCACACAGCCCACAGTCTGTCTCCTTCCACATAGTCTTCAGCAGAGGAACTCTGCTGCTGGTGGACGTTGATGATGAAGAGGCAGCTGACTGTGATGAGGACGATGTGTTTCACCATGGAAACCAGAGGACAGGTCAGCTCCAAGACTTAAAGATAAAACCAGATAATTAAAACAAGTTTGTACAGATGTTCTGACACTGATGAGACAACTTCCTGTCACCTTCTGCCTCTGGTGGAGAAATCAAGCGCTCAACATCAGCGAGGCAAAAGATGAAGGAAGGAAGTCTTCATCACGAGACGTTACCTGGAGACACAGACGTTCATGTCGTGAGAGTGACTAAATCCTGTTTGTGTTATTTTGTCCATGTGTCTGCAGGTTCTGCTCCGACCATTCAGATCCTGTCGTCCGTCTCTCTGGATCCACGACCTCCTCACCTGCTGGTCTGCCTCCTCACCGGATTAAACTCACCTGTGCAGGACGTCCTGTGGTGGGTCGATGACACAGAGGTGACATCATCAGGTGTTTCATGGACGAGGTCAGAGGAGGGCGGAGCCTACAGCGCCACCTCGGTGTGGGAGGTGCCAGCAGCAGACTGGAGGTCCGGGTCTTCATACTGGTGTGGGACGATTCAGGAGGGACGAGTTTACAGACAGAAACTCTGCTCACAGGACGTGCTGTGACTCACAGGTCACAGGTTCGAGTCCCCGCTGATGACGGGGCGCTTTACTGACACGTGTCACTGTTTGTGAGATAAATGTGGGTTTATATTTCAAATGTGATCTTCAAACAGCTGGGGACACTGAGGTGATGTCACAGCAGCTCTGTGTCCGCCACAGGAAACAACAACAGAAACCAGGACTGATTGTAACCTTTCCCGTACGGGAGAAGTGGGTGTGGCCTCAGTGTTGAATCAGACTGAACTCAGATCAGCTGTCAGAGTCTCTGCTCCTTTAATCTGATATGTTCAACAGAAAGTAAATGATACATGCAGAGATACAACAGCTGTCACTTTATATGTCATCCTCCAAATAAAAAAAGGTACGAGTTCACTCAGCAAACACAAAACTAACACCATGTACAGTTTAGCCCCGCCCACCTCAACCCCGCCCCCCGACTGTCCCTCAGAAGCCGAGATAAATAGAAGCAAAATATTCATGTTTTTACACAAGAGTATAGAATTAAATCAAATATACAGAGTTCATGCTCTCCACCATGACACCTACTGTCTGTGACTTCCATTTGGCAAGAAGATATAAACACCTGAGGACAGGTGAGCAACTGGTAACAGGTGAACACTGCGTCCAGCTGTAACAGAAGACTTGCTTTTACCAAATTATTTAAAGAGGAACCAAACTCCAGACCTCAGCGAGACCGTCTGCTCCAAACTGTGAATAACAGTAATATAATCTAATCTTTTTTTAAACTGCACATCGACCTCCTCAAGTAACAAATTACATTAGACCGACATCACTCGTCTCTTTTACACAGCCTGTTCAAGGTGGGAATATCACGCCATTATTCCACCTGTCTGTATGAAAGGTACGATCAGTGACAGCACCGCAATGATGTCGGTGTGAAAGGGACAGCTGGCAGGACGGGACAGGTGTGACGTTTTGATGTCCTGTTATGTGTGTGACCCACCACAGGAGATTTAAAAAGCAGCTAGCAGCAGTTAGCAGCTAACTCAAACAGTGAGGTCCAGGAGCTCCTTACCCTCCGAGCAGAAGACGAGATCAGCCGCCATATAACATGGACACTAAATGATTGTTACTGACAACATCACACACTGGAGCGACGTGATGCCGCTGCTGTTTGGTTCTGTGTAAAAAAAACAACAGCGGTATTGTTGCGACCTGAAACGTCTGATTTTTACTGCAGCTTTTCTAAAAGAAGATGATGTGTGTTTACAGGTGTTTTTATTTTTGCACCTAAATAGTGGGAACAAATAAAAATTGAAAAAATAGTTAATGACCGACATGTTAATGGTAGCGGTGTGATGCTAACAGTTAGCCCTGTCACTGCGTGTGTGACTCTGTTGCCATCACAGACCTCCAGTCCTGCAGCAGTCTCATGATCAGCAGAGAATCAATACTCTGCACTCCGCTCGTACGGCAGTGACGACTGACATCAGGACGGTGTCATCATGGAAACGTAGCGCCCACCCTCCAGTTCCCCCCTCGTTAACACCGTTAGCTGTTGGCACTGTTGTTGTTTGTTTAGTGCTGTTTATGGAGTTAGCACCGTTAGCTACTAGCTGCTGGCTCAGCCATCTCCATGTTGAGAACCGTGTGCAGTCAACTTGTACGCTCTGAATTTCTCACTGAGGGACTGTTTGTGTATGTGAAGGAGGAGGGGGCAGCGTGTCAAATCATTATTCAAGCACTGGGGAGGGACTTAGGTGTTTTATTTCGGTTTGGGGGGAGGGGCATACAAATTCAAAAGGTTGTATTTTGTATTTATGGTACTGGTAAAGAAAAAATTACCGCGAGTTTGGAGGGCATGTTTTCTTTTAAAAAAAACACCAAAATCATTTTTCATTTATCAGCCAGAAACTATAGAAACAGAAACTATCATTGGATTTTCAAATTTCCAACGGTCCTTGGACTCATCACATCTGACAAACGCTTCTGCCAGAAAAAAATAATCTGATTTTGAAATAGTGATTTTTAAATTTTTTTTTTTTTTTTTTTTTTTTTACCAAAATCACTTTATTCTGCGTCTCATTTAAAATCTGGCCAAAAATAACCCGTCTGCATGGCAAGTAAAAAACTGAGGCCTTTTTCAAATCCACTATTTTATCTTTTAACTTTCAAACGTCAAAGCTTTAAAAATCTAATAACTCATTCATAGTGCAGGAGTCATGGATTGTCCTCCAGTCACTCAGGGAGGGTGAAGAAAAAATATTTGGAGCTTCAGAGAGGGTCAAAATAAAATAATAAAATAAAATGAAGTGACCCCCTCTGATAAGTTAAGAACAGTCCCTAAGTCCTACTTTGAGTGAGGTTACATTTTGAACGCAGGACCTGTTCTTGTGCTGGAGTCTCTTCAGACTGTGATATTTGCACTTTTCCTTCAGTAAAGGATCTCAGTACTTCCTCCAGCGCCGGGACTCAACATGAAGAAAGAAGTTTTCAGGTCTTTGGAGGTTTTTGGTTCCTCTTTAAAGAGAAAAGCCCTTCAGGGATGAATGTTCACACTCCAGGATGTTTGTACGGTGGCTCAGACAGAACAAAAAGCACAGGGCCCGTATTGATCACACTGAGTTATTCTATGGGTCCAAACAAACGACTTCAGAGTCATTCATCAAACTTCCTGCTCTCACTTTGTATTTTGAGCTTGAAATATGAAAACATGGTGAAATTAAAAATGCAGCGGCAGGTTGTATGTGTGCAGGTAAATAAACACCTCAGGTGAGTTACTGCAGTTATACAGAGGTGAAGCCCCTCCCCTTCAGGTGTCCCCAGTGGGACCTGACTTTGGAAATTAATATGTGAAGAGATAAATAATATTTTGATCCTTACAGTTACACAGATAATGCATGTGAATTTAAAAGATAATAATTCAAGTCGCAGTTTGTCGTTGAAGCTTTTAGTTAAACGTCACTAAAAGTTCTGCAAACATGGTGGTACTAGTTTTCCTCCAGTACTGAAGGTACTGAAGATGAACTTCTTCTGGTCTTGAGTGTTGTAGTCTGATGTTACATGTCAGAGGAAGAAACAGAAAGCCGACCAGCACAGAGGAACAACAGCAATATGTCACTGTACTCGAGGCTCTGGGGCTGTGTGAGGCACTGATCCACAGTCAGTGTGTGACCTACAGCAGGTGTCAGTCAGCAGTTTGGAGTCTGACATGGAAGCTCAGCAATGTCCTGCAGTGGGCGGAGTCAGCAACAAAATCTGTTTCAGACGCCTAAAAGAACCATCAGTTTAAGTGTACGATGTATTTAGAATATTTTCACTGCTTCACCTTCATGTCAGACTGACTGTTTCAACGGGGAAACTGTTAAATGCTTCAGTTCCCATCTCTGCTCTCGTCACAGCCAGACTCCCCTGAGAAAACCAGTGATTTAACACCAGTGAACTCAGGAGCTGCTGGTCGACTGCTGCCTCCATCAGTCAGTGTGTTTGTGTCACTGTGTGACTTTGTTGAATCTGCATTAACCCTTTAAACACCAAAGTCACACAGTGACACAAACACACTGACTGACTGATGGAGGCAGCAGTCAACCAGCAGGCTGGAATTGAACCCACAGCTGTTGTACATGGGTCACCTGTTTTTTCACTGCTGTTGGTGTCCACTATAAAGTGCTGTCATGGTGGCGTGACTGGTGACCGCAGTATAAATACGTCACTCTGACAGTTTTCAGTCAGTTAGGACTGATTCCCACTGATTCATAAATCTGTGACCGTCACCCTCTGTGAACTGAGCAGGGTGTTTGCTTCTGTCCTGTTTGGTCCGTCCTGGCCACCGTACATTTGTGTGTCTTTCAGAGTGGCGTCAGATTATTATCATTAATTTCTTTCCAGAGACGTTTGCACCTTGTTTTGGATCATTTTGGAAGCCCCTGTACAGAGAGAGGTAGAACGTGTGGTTTCAGATCAGATGGTTTAATTTAAGGTCAAAGGTCAAATTTGGTGTTTTTTTTGGGGAGGTCTGATCATCGACTGTGTCTCTGGTCGAGTGCTAAAGATGTCGGTATTAACCTAAAACCAAACTATGTACAGTGCAAACAGGAGATCATCATCATCATCATCATCATCACCATCACTGCTGATAAAAGTGTAAACAACACTGCGTTTTACTAGAAGCTCACGAACACAACACGTCACTGAACTACACAGTGGGTCTATCTACTCAAACAACTGCAGTCAACAGTAAAGAGTAGAAAGGGTTAAAAAAGTCAAAGCAAATTGTCTCTTCAGACCGAGTCCGTCTGAGGCGGCGCCACATGCTCCGACACTGAAAGAGACGCAAAAGAAGAAGAAGAAGAAGAGAAAGAAGAAGAAGAAGAAGAAGAAGAAGAGGAAGAAGAAGAGAAAGAAGAAGAAGAAGAAGAAGAAGAGAAAGAAGAAGAAGAGAAACCCGATAGAGGAAGAAGCTGCTCTTTCTCTCTTTGCCTTCACATCAGAGTGTCCATGCACAGCTGTTCAATAAAGTTTAATAAAATACAATCAATCAGCTCCGTCCTGAGCGTCCGAGGAAAAAGTCACCTTCTGTACCAAAGAAGAAGAATCAGTGTTTGTCCCAGATCAGAATATTGAGGAATAAATTCTCTTCAGTGTTTCTGTTTGACAGAGAGATGTTCGTGAAGTGGAGTGTCAGAATTAGGAACTATTTCTAGACGAACAGCAGTGTATCCATCCGCCCAGCACCTGTTTTAACTGTTTTACATGCAGATGAAACAACTCGTTGAGCTTCAGAGCTGTTGTAGGTGACAGAGCCAGGCTAGCTGTTTCCCTCCGCCTCCAGTCTTTATGCTAAGCTAGCTTAACCCCATCCTGACCATTCATTCATGCTCTGCCAGCACTATCTTGTTGGGTGTCACGCATGAAACCCACGCTGACACAGGGAGAACATGCAAGCGCCACACTGAAGGGCTCCAGCTGGCCGGCCGGTTCAAACCTGGACCCCTTTTACTGTGAGGCGACAGTGCTAACCACTGCATCACGGCGCCGCCCTTCCATCTGAACATCTCACTGTCAAAGAACGTGAAAAAAGTGGCAGTAAACTACAAACCAAACTGATCTCTGGTCTGTTTTCAGGGCTGAACTGCAAGTTTGTGACCAATGTGAAGTTCGTCTCGTCTCTATAATCCATGGATGTGTAAAGAGCCCTGGAAACAGCGTTGGAGGCGGGGCCTTGTACATTCCTATGAAAGTTGTTCAGTGGCGCATTAAGCCAAAAAAAAGGTATATTTCTGTAATATGGCATTACTCGCATCTTTTGGGCCCATAGTGCACCAGTGAGTTACAGCGGCCGACTGGCTAACTTCCTGTTTAGTGCTCTGCTAACTTGAATGGGTATAAAACAATTTAAACGTGCTGGAGGGATTACATATCTCGTCTGGCATGGGAACGCCTCGGGGTCCTCCAGGAGGAGCTGGAAAGTGTTGCCGGGGAGAGGGATGTCTGGGTGCTTTGCTTGGCCTGCTGCCCCCGAGACCCGGCCCCGGATAAGCGGATGAAAATCGATGGATGGATGAATCCAAGTTGTGAGGATTGTTTTAACAGGTGTTGTGGTATAAAGTGGTGTTGTGGTGTAAAGTGGTGTTGTGTTGGTGTGCTGCAAAACAAGTGTTGTAACTCTGTCTGTCGGAGCTCGATCAATGAATGAATGATTCATGCCTGTCCCAAACAAAGGCCTGTTGACTTCAGGGATTTCAGCGAATAATAGCATGGCGCGTCTAATCAAAGTTTTACGGTATTTAGAATGGACACAATTATCAGAATAAAGCTGTGGTTGAAAGACACCCTAATTATCCTGTAACAGCAGGTGTGAATGTGGTCGTCATGATTCAGATAAACGTATGAATCGACGCTTCAGTTTGGTCGCAAACATGCTAATTTATACATTTGTACTGTTACTGTGGTAAAAAGCAGCCAAACACAGCAAGAGACACGTTTTGCTGTGATGTGAGGAGTAGGGGACGACACTCTGTTCAGAACAAAGTCAATTAACTGCAGAGTTAAAAAATATTTGGGCATGAGTTTAGCGTGCAGGACGATGACGCATAAACCAACACACTGTTGGGAGAAATAAATTGGTACAGTAGACAATTATGTTGTTATGGCACAAAAATGAAAGTCCTGTAAGAAGTCCTCTAGTGTGATGAAATGGACATGAAGAACCTGATAATGAGGATTATTCTGGTTACGATCATGTTCAGATATGGTGTTTACGTGAGCACAGAGAAACCAGGTCATTCACACTCCCCGTATACTTCCTGGTTTCTCTTTGAGTGCTCGGCTAACATGTCCGGTTTCTTATAAACACAATAAGGTGTTTACATGTTTAAGGACATAAATAAGTAACCCGATAATACACAGGTTATTCATAACCACGTAAACACACCCAGCTGTACCGTGATGGTTCATGAGAGGTCTGATTTAATCATTAGGAGGCGGAGTGTCAAATTAACCTGTCACACAAGTCAAAACTTTATCAATCCATCTTCAGAGAGTATGTGCTCGTGCTGCACAGCCGCTCTACAAGCTTCTAATTTTGATGTTTTAAGTGCTTTTGTTTTAATGTGTTTAATAAAATAGATGCAGGCGTATTCTACAGCTGCAGAAACAGTGTTTTAATCATGTTTCAGGTCAACACAGGAACCCAGAAAGTTCTTTTGTTGACCCACAGTATGACCTAGCATGTTAGCTTAGAGATGCTAAAGTAGCGAGGGTTAGCGATAGAGTCAATGTCTGTTTTCATTGTTGTCTGTGGTTTGTGACATTAGATTATAACAATAAATTACACGTTAGGTGATAAAGACTGGTTTAAGCCTTTAGATAATTACTGATTAATTTTATAAGAGAAAATGTTTTGCGCCATAACTCTCCAGGCACGAGACTAACTGACCAGATGAAAAGACTGAATCTGATTATTAAATCTAATGTTAGAGACATAACACCACATCCATAAAAACATTAATGACGAAAAAAGGATGTTTCGCTTGCAGCTAGAAAAGAAGAATTTTGCTGATCTAAAAAGTATTTAATGAAAGGCAAAAAGAGTTTGTTTTTGTGGAAGATGCTGTTTTGTGCAAAAATTGGTAAATATGTCAAATGACTTTTTAATCAGTAGGGAGGGGCGTATGGTTTTATTTTTGGTTAGGGGAGGGGCATACAGATTTAAATTGGAGTATTCTATTTAATTTACCGCTGAATTTTAAAGAAAAGATGCCTTCCAAACCTGCCCACAGGCCGGTTTGTATTACACGTACTAACCAGCGTGCATGACGAGAGTGAAAATCCGAGGCTTTTTTCAATTCCATGATTTTGTCTTCAACTTTTAACTTGCAAACATCGAAGGGGAAGTTCAAGGAAAAATATCTGTAGCTTTGGAGAGGGACAAAAAACAAAAGCAAACAAACAAACATCCCAGCCACCCCCTCCTCTGATAGATTAAGAACAGTCCGTAGGAAAATCTTAATGATGTTGAAATGATTTGTCCATATAAAGATCTGTGAAGGGGATCATCTGAACATGCCTGTGGTTTTTTTTCTCACCACAGTAACGAGAACAGAGCAGATTAAATAACGGTAAAATCCTGATGTGGGACAAACACTCTGTTTTTCAGATCCTGAATCGTCTCCAGCCGTCACACTGGAAACCAGAAGCGCCGTCCAGGCTGCAGAAACACCCAAAACAAACCCTCAGTGAGTATGCAGCTGTTAGCATGTTAGCGTAGCAGCAAAGCTACAGACATGGAAGTTAGACGTTACATGTTAGTTTGTTTCGTTTGGTCCCGATAAATGATGTCAGACGTTTGTAAAGAATCGAAGGCTAAACCTCAATATTTTAGTGGCTGTGAGAAACCGAAGCAGAGTGGAGCGTCTCTGCTCTGTTGGTCAGGTGATCACTGGCAGTGGGCGGTCTTACTTGCAGGCTCCACCCCCGGTGTAAAGCCGTTGCTGAGGCTGTTGGGACTTGGAGGCGTGGCCACCGCGGGCGTAGCCTCGACCCTGGAGGTGGGCTCTACCACAGAGCAGCTCTTCTGCGGCAGTCGGGGTTGGACCGGCATTGTTTTGGGAACGACGGACGCCTGTCGGAGCCCATCGGCCCGCAGCGGCGGTCTGGTGGGGGCGGGGCCTGTGGGCGTGACGTCAGAGCTGGGTGGTTTGGGGCTGCGTGGAGGGGAAGGGCGGACAGCACTGCGGTCGGTGGGCTTTGATTGGTCCTCCTGCTGCTGACCTGGGGGCAGGGTCTCTTTGTCTGCGGGGATGGGGCTTGTCGACTCAGGAGGCGGGTCCTGCTGCATGCTGCTCTGCCTGGAAGCACCTGAGCCTGGAATCTCACAGCTGTCGGTGCGACGCCGTGAGCCCTCGTGCATCCGACTGGTGGCTACGACGGCCTTCATGGCAGCCTGAGGACATATTCAGAGACATGTCCCTCAGTGTCCCCTCAGATAAAACCTGTACAGGTGTCTCTAACATTTCTAAAGTCAGAGTCAAACGCTAACCGCCCTCCTCACCTTAAGTTTGCGTCGAGCGTTGAACTCCTGTAGTTTCCTCTGGGCGGTGTCCATGTGGGAGAAGCGTGCAGCTTTGCCCAGCACCCAGGGGTGCTGCAGGGCCTCCCGGACACTGAGGCGCTTGTGAGGGTCGAGGACGATCAGCTTACTGACCTGCAAACAGTTAAACAGAGACAAGTCCAGGTTCAGACCACCTCAAGTATCAACACAGTCAAGACAAGTGACTGGTGACTCCGCCCACCAGCCCACCCTGTGGTTGTATGACTCCGCCCACCAGTCCACCCTGTGGTTGTATGACTCCGCCCACCAGTCCAGTGTCTCTGACAGTCTCCATCCATGTCAGTGAAAACATGGATGCTTCACACACAGAAGATCTATACAATCAGCACAGTTTCAAGATTAGAGTCACCAATTCAGTATCTGACCAAATGTCTCCCCTTCTGTTCCTGAGATATGACGTTACAACATGATGATGTCACAGTCAAGCTGACCTTTGACCTTTTGACCTTCCTTATTTTATCCTGTTAGACATTTGTGTCAAGTTTGGTCAGAATTAGTGAATGAATTCTTCAGTTATGGCTCAAAGCATGTTTTGTGAGGTCACACTGACCTTTGACCTTTGACCACCAAAATTTAATCAGTTCATCTTTGAGGTCAGATGGATGTTTGTGCCAAATCTGAAGAAATTCCCTGAAGATGTTTTGAGCTATCGTGTTCATTGGAATGGGATGAACGGACAGACAGATGGACAATCCAGGAACATAATGCCTCCGGCCACGGCTGTCGCCAGTGCAGAGACATAACAAGTCACTGAAGACACGTCCTAGTCAAGCAATCTGAGTCTTGATTGATCAGTAATTTTAAACGAATCCAAGTCTGAAGAAATTCCAAAAAGGTTGGAGTTAAAGGTGGTGGAGTTTTATTATAAACAAACATGACGGATTGATCAAGTGAAGCTGAATGTGTTTAGCTTGATGTCAGGACGGGTACAGAAACTCACCAGATCCTTGGCGTTGAGGGAGACGTCGTCCCACCACGGAGACACAAACTCATAGTCGCAGTTGAGGATGCGGCTGTACATGTACTGATCCCCCCTCGGGTCAAAGAAGGGCTCGAACCCACAGAGTCTGGGGGACAGGACACAGTCAGTGGCACAGGTACCAGACTTCATAATATGGCTGCTAATCAGCTGGTCATTACATCACAAGCTCTTTGTCTCAGACACTGAAACAAACCATAAATGTCACAACGTCTTCTTACGTTTTCACGTTAGACGATCAATGAATAAAAATGTTTCAACAAAATGTCTGCTGACGGAGCAAAGCAGCCGAGTCATCACCATCAGACTCGGTTAAAGACACCATGAACACACCCAGTTCATGTCTGAGCACAACACATAAACAGGAAGCAGTGTTTCACATGATGTCATCACTGTTATGAGACAGACGGACGTAATCTATACGGACAGGAGTGAGTCAATAATCAATTCACTCTGTGTGTGTGTGTGTGTGTGTGTGGACCTCAGACTGGTAGCGAGGTGTGAAAGGACTCACAGGATGTAGAGGATGACGCCCACCGACCACATGTCCACCTCAGGGCCGTAAGCATTTCCCCGCAGGATCTCTGGAGCTGCAGGCAGAGGAGCCTGTTAGCCACCAGATGGCTGACAGAATGGCTCTAACTGAGAGTAATGTGAAATCCCACAGAGCAGTGAATGCATCACTGCCTGCTGCCGGACATCACAGCAATGCAGGTCATTAAACACATCTAACACTTGTACTGCTACACCATCTACTGATACACTATCTACTACTGATACACTATCTACTGCTGCTACACCATCTACTGATACACTATCTACTGCTGCTACACTATCTACTGCTGCTACACCATCTACTGATACACTATCTACTGCTGCTACACCATCTACTGATACACTATCTACTACTGATACACTATCTACTGCTGCTACACCATCTACTGATACACTATCTACTGCTGCTACACCATCTACTACTGCTACACTATCTACTGCTGCTACACTATCTACTACTGCTACACCATCTACTGATACACTATCTACTGCTGCTACACCATCTACTACTGCTACACCATCTACTGATACACTATCTACTGCTGCTACACCATCTACTACTGCTACACCATCTACTGATACACTATCTACTGCTGCTACACCATCTACTACTGCTACACCATCTACTGATACACTATCTACTGCTGCTACACCATCTACTACTGCTACACCATCTACTGATACACTATCTACTGCTGCTACACCATCTACTACTGCTACACCATCTACTGATACACTATCTACTGCTGCTACACCATCTACTACTGCTACACCATCTACTGATACACTATCTACTGCTGCTACACCATCTACTGATACACTATCTACTGCTGCTACACCATCTACTGATACACTATCTACTGCTGCTACACCATCTACTACTGCTACACCATCTACTGATACACTATCTACTGCTGCTACACCATCTACTACTGCTACACCATCTACTGATACACTATCTACTGCTGCTACACCATCTACTGATACACTATCTACTGCTGCTACACCATCTACTGATACACTATCTACTACTGATACACTATCTACTGCTGCTACACCATCTACTGATACACTATCTACTGCTGCTACACCATCTACTACTGCTACACCATCTACTGATACACTATCTACTGCTGCTACACCATCTACTACTGCTACACCATCTACTGATACACTATCTACTGCTGCTACACCATCTACTGATACACTATCTACTGCTGCTACACCATCTACTGCTGCTACACCATCTACTACTGCTACACCATCTACTGATACACTATCTACTGCTGCTACACCATCTACTACTGCTACACCATCTACTGATACACTATCTACTGCTGCTACACCATCTACTGATACACTATCTACTGCTGCTACACCATCTACTACTGCTACACCATCTACTGATACACTATCTACTGCTGCTACACCATCTACTACTGCTACACCATCTACTGATACACTATCTACTGCTGCTACACTATCTACTACTGCTACACCATCTACTGATACACTATCTACTGCTGCTACACCATCTACTACTGCTACACCATCTACTGATACACTATCTACTGCTGCTACACCATCTACTGATACACTATCTACTGCTGCTAATACTATACCATTGACTGCTGTAGTAGCATAGTAGTAGATGGTGTAGTAGAAGGTGGTGTAATAGTAGATGGTGTAGTAGCAGTAGTAGATGGTGTTGTAGAAAATGGTGTAGTAGTAGTAGCAGTAGTAGATGGTGTAGAAGGGGTAGTAGATGGTGTGGTAGTAGTGGAAAATGGTGTAGTAGCAGTAGTAGATGGTGTAGAAGGGGTAGAAGATGGTGTGGTAGTAGTGGAAAATGGTGTAGTAGCAGTAGTAGATGGTGTAGTAGAAGATGGTGTAATAGTAGATGGTGTTGTAGCAGTAGTAGATGGTGTAGTAGAAGATGGTGTAGCAGCAGTAGTAGATGGTGTAGAGGTAGTAGACAGTGTAGTAGCAGTAGTAGATGGTGTTGTAGAAGATGGTGTAGTAGCAGTAGTAGATGGTGTTGTAGAAGATGGTGTAGTAGCAGTAGTAGATGGTGTAGAAGGGGTAGTAGATGGTGTAGTAGAAGATGGTGTAGTAGCAGTAGTAGATGGTGTAGAAGGGGTAGAAGATGGTGTGGTAGTAGTGGAAAATGGTGTAGTAGCAGTAGAAGATGGTGTTGTAGCAGTAGTAGATGGTGTAGAGGTAGTAGACGGTGTAGTAGTAGATGGTGTTGTAGAAGATGGTGTAATAGTAGATGGTGTAGTAGCAGTAGTAGATGGTGTTGTAGAAAATGGTGTAGAGGTAGTAGACGGTGTAGTAGTAGAAGAAGATGGTGTAATCATAGTAGATGGTGTAGTAGCAGTAATAGATGGTGTAATAGCTACTACGTCACCTTTTAGTACTGCTGTGAAACCATTGTTAGTGCAGCTACCACACCTTCTACTACAGCTACTACACCACACAGTACTCCGTCTACACCCTGAAGTCCTGCTGGTACAGTTTGGTCACAGTGTGGTGGAGGTGGCACACTCACCGCAGTACCCTGGCGTACCACAGACGGTCTTCATGGTCACCTGATCATCGATGATTTTGGACAGACCGAAGTCGGCTGTAAGAGAGGAGAACGTTTCCTCGTTACAACTAAAGAATCAAATTTAATAAGTCTGAGGTAAAAACAAAAACATATGATTCACTGTTTCCTGTAAATGTTGAGGTTTGGATGTAAAAATCTGTTTTTCTGGCACTGAGGTGTTTGAGCTATTTCCTGGTTCTATTTAAAGTGAGAGGAGCGGGTGGAGGGTGGAGGCGGAGGAGAACATTGCTTTCTGCAGGAGAGTCCCTGAACCAGAGGAAGGTGTTGGTGGAGGAGAGTGGAGGCTGAATGTGAGCCCCCTCCATCTGTAGCTGTGAGCCGCAGGCCCAGCAGCCATCTGGAGGCCGACTCACACTGATAACTGGACCAGATCATAAACCAGTCTGTCTGCTCTCTTTGTGCTCACGGTAATGACCAGAACGTGATGCTGCTTTCAGGTGCTGTCAGAACTTTCATCATTACAACTTCAGCTGCACAGACAGTGTAAGAAAGGAAGGAAAAATGTGACAGATGGGATCTTGTGTTTTTTCCCAAAAAGCTGCAGTGCTGGAAAATACATTTACTCAAGTCCGACACGAAGGTAATTTGAAGGCACTTTTATTTCACTATTTCTTTTTTATGCTTCACTCAGTCCGTTTCCATGGACCGTGGTCCATCTAACTGGCCTACTGTCCTTGTCCCAGTACACAAGCACGGGAGGGGAATCCATTTATTGAGCCAAGTGTGTGCGACTCCTCTACGATAGGTGGAGATATGCCCCCTTTCAGCTTGTTAGTATTGGACCTTTTTCCTGTTGACCTATTACGTCACAGACCAAACAATGGACAAACAAGTTAGCTACGGTTAGCTAGCAGCTAACTGCTACCATGGTGGACAACTTTACAGCTCTGTACATTTGGTCCGTCCAAAAAGTCACGGCTCTGGATGTAGATTTCTCCATGTTGTTACCGGCTTCTTCTTCTCTTACACATTTAATGCTATTGGACTTCCGGGTCAAAGCCCGGGGCGGAAACTGTGGAGCATGCTCAGAGCGCCTTGGAATATTACTGTAAAAATTGCTTTCAAACAAACATTTTAATACTTGACATTTTCCTCCATCTGTTCGTAAGTTACAGGAACATTCCAGTATTATATTCATATTACTGTCGTCAGTGACTTCTGGTCGTGGTAACATCTCATTCAGCGCCCGACTCAAGCAGGACAAAGGCCAGTTCCAGACACAGCGGCCTCCTGCAGCTCTCCTGCTGCGTTCAGGAAGAGAATCACTTCCCAAATGTTGACTGCTTACACAACAGAGTGTCTTGATATTGTTTTTTTGTTGTGCAATTAGTCACAACTGGAGTGTCTTTATCATGGCAGTCGATGAAACAGCACAGTGGGAGCAGATCTTCTCTTGTTTGCTTCAAACAAGCAGAAACGTGAAGTGCATCGAGATAAAGACTCGAACAGTCAGAGCACACACACGGACAGGACGGCTCAGTCTGTCAGCTGCATGCAACTAACCACTGTGAACACTGGCAACTAAGTACTGCAACTGCTGGAACTACTGCAACCACAGCTACACCTGGAACTAACTACAGCAACAGTTGCAACTAACCACTGTCAACACAGGCAACTAACTACCACTGACTAGCTAGTTGCAGGTGTGGCTGTAACTAGCTAGTCAACACCAGCAACTAACCACTGTCTACACAGGCAACTAACTACCGCCACTACAGCCACACCTGCAACTAGCTACTGTCAACACCAGCAACTAACCACTGTCAACACAGGCAACTAACTACCACAAGTACAGCTACATCAGCAACTAAGAAATGCAACACCTGCAACTAACTCCAGCAACAGCTGCAACTAACCACTGTCAACAGCGGCAACTAACCCCCCTAACTACAGTTTGTACAGTCCCTTGTGATGATGGATTATGATCCCTGTCAGCGTCTCGTCTCCTGAGCGTCCCGCCGTGATGACAGACTAAATATCCACATTCTGATCAACTGGAGACAAAACTTTATTTTCTATCAGCCATAAACTCATGAATATAACGACTCATTCCTATTGGTTGAGAAATATAAACATAAAGCATAAAAACGCAGCTCACTTGTTCACTGTCATCTGTTTACAGGAAAGTCTCGCCCTCTCCAATATGGCAGCAACGTCAACGTAGCATCCAACAACCAATGAGGGTTCTACGTTTCTATATCTGTGGTCCAATGGTCCACAAGGGAAACCTGTTAAGAACGTCTGTGTTGTTTCACCGGCCAAGGATCAATAAAGTTTCTTTTATTTCAGTTCTCATCAGATCTGAAGTCGTGTCAGAGGGTGAGGTGGCGTTTACTTACCGATCTTCAGCGGAGCGTCCAGTGACAGGTCGGCGTACAGCAGGTTCTCCGGTTTGAGGTCTCGATGCACAACCCCGTTCTCATGGAGATACTGAAACACACACACACACACACACACCACACACACACACACACACACACACACACACACACACACACACACACACACACAGAGTTTAAAAGCCACTCCACATTTATTGTAAGTGTTTTTACATATTGGACAAAACAAAGAGGAGTGAACGAGACATGACAGGTGAGGTGAAGGTGGTGAAGGTGGTGAAGGAGGGGGTTGTGGTAGCGCAGTGTACAATGGCGATGCCTTGCCTCAGTGGTCGCAGGCTCGACTCCGGCCTGCAACCATTTGCTGCATGTCACCCCTGCTCTCTCTCCCCCACGTCACCCTATCCTGAACATTAAAGGCATAAAGCCCAAAAAAAATAATTTAAAAAAAAACAAGGAGGTGGGGGTGGGGGGGGGGGTGGGGTGGGGGGGTGGGGGGGGGCTTGTGGAGGGTCTGGCAGGACAGACTGACAGATGGCCTCCTCCTCCAGCTCCCAGCATGCCCCGCTGTCACCTCCTGTCCTCTCTGAGACAGATTTCATCAGTGGGACAATAGAAGCAGATAAATCATCAGCTCTGTCTCATGTCTTGTGTCTGTCCAGACTAAGGTGTCATCTTGAAGTCTGACTAAACGCCAACTCCCAGTCTAGCTCCAACCCCTTCCATCAAGTGAAATCAGCTGGCTCTAATTGACGCTAATTCAAGCCTCACCTGTTAAGCCTCAACTCATGCACGCGCCCAGGGAAAATAAAAAGCCCAAACTAGTCGAGTGCTGAACATGTTGCAGAGTGTCAAAAAGCAAAGGAAAGGAGCGAGCAGAGTTTTTTTCCACAGTGGAGCAAACGCTCCTTATGGAAGTGTATGAGGACTATAAGGACATGATTAGGAACAAAGGCAACACTGCAGAGATTAATAAAGCAAGGGAGGTGGCGTGGCAGAATATTGCCGACAGGCTTAATGCGCAAGTGACAAAGAAAATTCAGCATAATCTCATGTTCTATAAATCCTGCATCAAAGGGACAAAATATATGTAAATAAGAACACCTGTTAAATCTGACAGTTAAAGTCTGCCTAATGAAATTCACCACATGTGTAAATTAATATTAGTGACAGACTGTTTATCACATTTGATTCCTATGTGAAGTTCAGATGATGCATTAATCAAACTATTTCATGTCAGTCATCACATTTATCACATCATTGACTGTAGATTATGACATTTCTGAAATGATCAGTTTATAGGAAATAATCACATGACATTTATCTATTGATTGTAGAAAATGACATTTAGCAAATCCATCAGTTCAGTGGAGATGAGGAAAACTATTACGTGAATGCATGAATTACATATTCATGCACAATCTTTCTTTAATGCTCAGTTTCATGTATTATAGTTTTGTTATTAGTTGATTTTGGCTTTACTGTTGTGTTATTTTTTACTACATTTTAATTTGTTTTTAATAGTTAATGTTTTTGATTCATGATGTCATATATATATTATGATCTACATATTATTTGATCACTACATGACAGCTGTGAGTGTGTAAAGCTCTGGCAGAACTGTCTTTTAGGTGTCTGTTCTTGTCTATTGAACATTTGTTGATCATAGATGGAGCTAATCCTCACCTTAATCCTGCTACACACCAGGATTAGTTACCATGGTTACTAGGCTGGGATTCAGGTTAACCACCTTGATGGAGCGGAAACCGGAGTTTAGCTCGATGTATCAGGCTTAGCCAGAACCATGGTTTCCATGGTTACCGATGTGAGGCTAATCTTAGCCACTTTGATGGAACAGAACTCTGGCTCACATTAGCCAGACTTGGCCATTTAAGCCTGGATTTGCCTTCAGCCTGCTTGATGGAACACCCCCCAGGTCCACGTCAAGAGACGCGTCCTGATGATGCGTCGGCGCTCTGCTCTCCTCACTCGTGATCTGCAGTTTGAGAAGCTCGTGGAAAAAAGATTTTGATGTGTTCAGGGGCTGTGGGATGTTTCTGCGCTGCAGATTAATGCCACACACACACACACACACACACACACACACACACACACACACACACACACACAAACATACGCTTGTGTATGTCACTCTGCGTGGTTGATGTAGGTCAGCTGTGGTCAGAGTGTGTGTGTGTATGTTTATATTAGTGTGTATTTATGTGTGTGTGTTTATATTTGTGTGTGTATACTGATGTGTGTGTGTGTGTGTGTGTGTGTGTGTGTGTGTATTAATCCTCTCTGGTTTTAATCTGCAGCAGCAGGGTGGAAGCTGCTGTTACATAACAAACCTGCAGCTGCTGCACGCTGCCACCATGTGCAACAACTCTGCTGCTGCCAGCAACACCTGCAACTACAAACTACAACTAACTCCAGCAACACTTGCAAATGTATACTACAACTAACTACAGCAACACCTGCAATTACAACTAACTACTGCAGTAGCTGCAACTACAAACTACAAGTAACTACAGCAACACCTACAATTACAAAAACTACAACGACTGCAACAGCTGCAACCACAAAAAAACACAACTACAAAAATGACAGCAACACCTGCAACTACAAACTATAACCAACTACAGCAACACCTGCAACTACAGCAGCTAAAGTAACACCTGCAATTACAACTAACTACAGCAACACCATCAACTACAGACTACAGCTAACTACTGCAACCACAAAACCACAACAGCTACTGCAACTACAAAAACTACTGCAACAGTTGCAACTACAAACTACAACCATCAACTACAGACTACAACTAACTACAGCAACAGCTGCAATTACAACCAGCTGCAGCAACACATGTAACTACGAACTACAACTAACTCCTGCAAAACATATATATATATATACTACAACTAACTACAGCAACACCTGCAACTACAGCAGCTAAAGTAACACCTGCAATTACAACTAACTACTGCAACAGCTGCAACTACAAACTATAACCAACTACAGCAACACCATCAGCTACAAACTACAAGTAACTACAGCAAAAGCGGCAACTACAACTAACTACAGCAACACCTACAGTTACAAAAACTACAACTACTGGAACAGCTGCAACCACAACAAAAAAACACAACTACAAAAACGACAGCAACATCTGTAACTACAAACTACAACTAACTGCAGCAACACCTGCAACTAAAGTTAAAAGATTAAAGTTCAACTGATTGTCACACCTGAGTGTGTGAAATTTGTTCTCCGCATTTGACCCATCCCGAGGGAGCGGTGAGCAGCAGCGGTGCTGCACTCGGGAATCATGTGGTGATCTAACCCCCCAATTCCAACCCGTGATGCTGAGTGCCAAGCAGGGAGGCAATGGGTCACATTTTTATAGTCTTGACCCGGCCGGGGATCGAACCCACAACCTCCCAGTCTCAGGGCAGACACTCTACCACTAGGCCATTGAGCTGGTGACAAAGTACAACCAACTGCAGCCCACCTGTAACTACAAACTACAACGAACTACTGCAACACGGCTGGAGGAGGACAAACTCCCACACCGCTGCAACCACAAAAACCGCAACAACTACCAAAACTACAGCAACACCTGCAACTAACCAGTTAACGGTGGCAGAGCCCCAACAGAGCACAGTACAGAGGTTAAAACAGACTTTATTTTTATACTATGATAATTAATGATAAGATAATGACCTCATTAATTAAATAATCGGATATATTTCTGTGAATAGCAAATAAAAGACATAATGACATGTTTCATATTTATATAATTTGCTCTGAAACCAAACCTGCGTCCTGTAAATGTGAAGCTGATAAAGGCAGTTTAGTCTCAAAATAACAGAGTATAGTTTATATGTCTGATCACAGATATTACATGTTATATAAATCATGAATGATCGAGTCTTAGATAAAATTATTATAAATTTATTCTAAAAAATTCCCACAATATTTGTGAGATCCTGTTTAGGTTAACGCCGCTAGGCTTTAGTTTCCCCTGAGCTCGTCTTGTCAGGCAGAGCTTCCTCCCACCCTGTCTGATGACTGACAGCAACTGCACTGAACCTTGTGTTCACTCATGCTGATGTTAATTAGACGTTACGATCATCAGTGATTCTTCAATCAGTTACACTTTTACAGGATGTCTTCCTGCTGCTGCTCATTCAGCCATTTTGGGCTCTCTGCTGCAGCATTGTGTAAGCATGTCAGTGAACGCCTCGTCACATGTTGACATTTAAATATGATTTTGTGCCACTTTCAGGTTTGAGAAAGGCTGAGAAACAAGACGTGTCTGATTCATCAGCTGGAGGAGGACAAACTCCCACACCTCAAAACACAACCTGCTCCTGAACAGGAAGTCCTAATACAGAACCATGCGTCTGTGCTAACAAACCTTAAAGGGACAGTACAACATTTATTGAAATCTTGCCACATGTGTCACAGTTTGTCCAGAATAGAGGTAGAGCCATGTTTAGCCTAGCTTTGCACAAAAACTGGGAGCAGGGGAAACTGTTAGCTTAGCTCCATAAAAGTCTAACTCTAAGACCGAGAAGTAAAGATTCTGAAGTTCTGAAACGTGTTGTAGCTGTGATGTCACTGTTATGTCACTGTCTCAGTGAATTGTGTCTGCGCTCGTGTCAGATGAGGTAACGAAGAACTAAACTAACTCTAAGCTAACAAAAACTAGGAAAAAAAACAGCAACTGTAAGTACATCGGCTACAGCAACATCTGCAACCACAAAATTAAAGCCGCACCTGCCACCAAAAAGAAGCTAACAGGAATTAGGAGCTAACTGTAAGTTAATTCGACCTAGAAGTTAACAAGAACTAGGAGCTAACTTCACATTAACTCGGCATAAAGCTAACAAGAACTAGGAGCTAACTTCACATTAACTCGGCATAAAGCTAACAAGAACTAGGAAAACTAGCTAACTATAAGTTAACTCGACCTAGAAGTTAACAAGAACTAGGAGCTAACTTCACATTAACTCGGCATAAAGCTAACAAGAACTAGGAGCTAACTCTAACAAACTCAACCTAGAAGCTAACAAGAACTAGGAGCTAACTTCACATTAACTCGGCATAAAAGCTAACAAGAACTAGGAAAACTAGCTAACTATAAGTTAACTCGACCTAGAAGCTAACAAGAACTAGGAGCTAACTTCACATTAACTCGGCCTAGAAGCTAACAAGAACTAGGAGCTAACTCTAAAAAAACTCAACCTTGAAGCTAACAAGAACTAGGAGCTAACTCTGAGCTAATTCGACCCAGCAGCTAACAAGAATTAGGAGCTAACTGTATGGTAACACGACTACATCAGCATCTGCAACTACACAAACTAAAGCTGCACCTGCAACTACAAAGAAGCTAACAAGAACTAGGAGCTAACTCAAAGTTGGGGTCATCCCTATGTTTCCACAGTTCCATGTTCCCCACTTAACCCTGCAAAAAAGCTTCTATGTTCCCCGCTTACACAAAAAGGGTTCTATGTTTCCCACTTGGTTGAGCAGGCAACATAGAACCCAGGAAACATAGAACCTTTTTTGTGTAAGCGGGAAACATAGAATCCGGGAAACATAGATACGCTCCCCTCAAAGTTAACCTGATCTAGAAGCTAACAAGAACCAGGACCTAACTCTACATTAACCCGACCTAGGAGATAACGTACAAAACAAAAACAAGATGCTAAATCTAGACAAAGTAAAATTGGGGCTAACAGTTAGCTAACAGGACCTCAGATGTGTAAATGGGACAGATTGAAGCGTTTCTGCTGGTGACTGTTTTGAGACATAAAAACAACACGCGGGGTGATGGAGTTTAAAGAGAGAAGCTGGTCTGTGATCAGTGAATCAGAAGGTGAAGCTGTGGAGGCTGAACAGAGATGAGCAGAGATGGAGGAGGTGAACAGTAATCTGATGAGCGGAGGGATGGATGGAGCTGGAGGATCCACTCTGACTGTGGCTCCTGTGTGACAATAACCAGACCCTCAGCCAGGGCTGGATTTTCCCGACAGTGACAACAGACACTAAATGCAGCAGTCGTCTTACCGCCACGGCCTCCAGGATCTGTTTGATGACGTGAGCGGCATCTCGCTCGCTGTAGTAACCTCGCTCCACAATCCTGCAGACAAACATCAGGGAGAAATATCACATAGTGCCAGTGTATTTACATTTCATACTGAGACCAACAGTGGGGGAAGAACATTTACTCAAGTACGACAGAAATTTTCCATTCCATTTTAAGTTACTTTATACGTCACTACATTTATCAGTTTTAGTAACTCTACAGATTACAACATACAAAGATGTTTTGCTTTAACTGAACTCCCCGCCTGATAAATGAACCGTTGGCAGAAGCTAACAGCATTAGCTGTTCAAATGAACTGCATGCTAACTCGTTTAGCTTACCTGGACGCTATTGTCCAATGTTTTTGTGTCTATGTGACTAATAAAGTGGTCCAGCACTCAGCGAAACAGGCTGTAATCTAACTACTCTGTTCACACCGTCAATGTCCGTCCCCTACAAGAGTTTGTTTTTGTCACTGACAGGCTCAGAGCGTTATTCTAAGTGTCTGATAACATTATGGAAAGGATCCCTACAGAGATAGAGCTCTTTGTTAAAGATCCAGAAACAGCCCTGAAATCACTGTCACCAAACCCACCAGACCCCATTTAAATACACAGTAAATATATCATTGTAAAACACACTTCATTTAAAGTCGACAGAAACGAAATTAAACTCACAAAACCGTGTCCACTAAAAGCTAACAAGAACTAGAGGCTAACTCTAAGTTAACTGGTCTGAGACGCTAACAAGAACTAGAGGCTAACTCTAAGTTAACTGATCTGAGACGCTAACGAGAACTAGAGGCTAACTCTAAGTTAACTGGTCTGAGACGCTAACGAGAACTAGAGGCTAACTCTAAGTTAACTGGACTGAGACGCTAACAAGAACTAGAGGCTAACTCTAAGTTAACTGGTCTGAGACGCTAACGAGAACTAGAGGCTAACTCTAAGTTAACTGGACTGAGACGCTAACAAGAACTAGAGGCTAACTCTAAGTTAACTGGTCTGAGACGCTAACGAGAACTAGAGGCTAACTCTAAGTTAACTGGTCTGAGACGCTAACGAGAACTAGAGGCTAACTCTAAGTTAACTGGTCTGAGACGCTAACGAGAACTAGAGGCTAACTCTAAGTTAACTGATCTGAGACGCTAACAAGAACTAGAGGCTAACTCTAAGTTAACTGGTCTGAGACGCTAACGAGAACTAGAGGCTAACTCTAAGTTAACTGGTCTGAGACGCTAACGAGAACTAGAGGCTAACTCTAAGTTAACTGGTCTGAGACGCTAACGAGAACTAGAGGCTAACTCTAAGTTAACTGGTCTGAAACGCTAACAAGAACTAGAGGCTAACTCTAAGTTAACTGATCTGAGACGCTAACAAGAACTAGGAGCCAACAAGAATGAACTAACTCAGCAGCTGACAGCAGTTACACATCTAAAGCCTTTTTTATAATAAATGTTCAGGCCGTTCAGAACGTACGTAGTCTGTAGTACGTAGTGCGTGGTGTCATATACTTTACCTGTCAAACAGCTCTCCTCCCGTCACCAGCTCCAGCACCAGAGCGATGTCAGTGTCCGTCTCAAAGATCTCCTTCAGCTGGATCTGACAGGAAACAAGAAACAACTCAGGTTATATCAGTAACTGGTTCTGATGGAGAACATGTTCCTGATTCATGAGAACCTCTGACTGATTTTTTCAGATTCTCTGATGTTTCCTTCATTTTTCTTTCATCACAGTAAATTTAATATTTGAGGTTTTCTGGCTAAAACATGACGTGATGAGGTCACTTCAGGCTCTGGGATATTGTAACAGGCTTTTCTCACTGTGCGCTAATGTTTCACAGACCACACCAGAAATCCATCTTCCTCTGTTTCATAAATATTTAATGAGCATCGTCGGAGGAGGAACCTGATTCTCCTCGACTGATTCTCTCTAACTGTTGTGCACATGATGAATATGAACACACAAAACAACTGTCCAATAGCATCATATCACAATATTTACATGTATATACTTTAAACACTTATAAAACATGTAAAATAATCACACTGATTTTACAGTTAATCATCATTAAATAAATTATTACTGTCACATAGTGAGAACCATACTCACAATGTTTGGGTGCGACAGACGCAGCAGGACGCCGATCTCTGTACGAACTATTTTCTTGTCAATCTGTGACACAAGAAACAAAATCTGACGTGTTCAAACTGTGACAGGAAGTGTTTAATCTGAATGAGCATTAACAACATGAGGATATAGATCAGCTTTGTGTGTGTGTGTGTGTGTGTGTGTGTGTGTGTGTGTAGTGGCGGTTCAAGCACCTTTAGTTCCTCCTGAGACCCTGTGTCCTCATATGATGACATCACAGTTTGGGTTTACTTGACCTTATACTTCATTCTTCTTAACTCAGACCTGTCGTCCTCGTTTGTGGACACTATTGTGTGCCCTCTAGTGGCAGTAAGAGCACAAAACTCTAATTTATGTACAAACAAGATGGCAGCCATCTCTGCAGAGTCAGTCTGCAGCTGATCCCGACACAAAAGTGGACAAGGTCCAAAACCTGATCTCAAGTTATTGTTGACAATTGTTTATTTATGATTAATAATGTTTGTCAGTTGATATGGCAACACATTTCACCAACTTTAGCAACAGTACCAAGATAAGACACTGAAGACATTAGGCTTAATTATCATCTGATTTGAGGTCATTGGGACTTTATTATTGTTGACAATATTTAATTTTTTTATACTCACACTGATCCCAAGTAGCTAGGAGAAATTAAAAAGGCATACCAAACAAAAGTTCGGGTCTCAGGAGGATAAGAATCATCAATTCATCTATAAAAAGGTATTAAAAATCAACTTGTTCAGAAGAATAAACAATAAAATAATAAATGACATCAAAAAAAAAGTACAAATTAACTTTCTTATTGAACGAGGGATGCAGCAATTTTGAAATTCTGGGTCGATACTGACACCAAGGGTTTTATATTAGTGTTTGTTTTTGTTTTTTGTTTTTATTTATTCCTCTTTTGTTTCCAGGGAAACACAGAAATCTACACTAAATGAATTCAGTCCTTCATCACACTTCACACCTTTGAATGAGCACAAATTCAATAACACACATTTATGAAACAACCTTCACATGAAAAAAATCTTTAAACATATATATATATTTACTATATATGATCCGTCATAATTCATCTGCAATATCTGTTTTTTCATGCTGTGACAGCATCGACACATTTCTCCTTCAAACAGCTGATTTATTCAACTTTACCACGAAAACTTACATTTTACAAGATTACACTGAACACATCATGAGAACCTTATAATTTCCCTTCACTCAGTACTCATTTATACCGAATAGAGCCTGAACGCCTCACAATGTAAATCAATGTAACCTCTGTAAGATGTTGGTTGTGTTCACCAGCTGCTCAGAGGTAACAATAACTAGCTGCTAACTGCTAAGAGCTAACTGTTAACGGCTAACAGCTAGCCGCTAAATGCTAACAGCTAACATTAGCGAGCTCTCCTGCTGATCCTCTGAGTAGTGTCGTGGTAGTTGAGTCACTTTGACATGATAATAAAACAGAATGTTTCAGGGTTCATGAGACGTCAGAACTCTGGGGGGGGGGGGGGTCTTTGATATGTGGTTATATTAATATTTCAAAATAATAGCAGTGATAGTTTTAGTGAAAAATAGTAAAACATAAACATTTAGTTTGTTTTTTCTTCCCCCGTTTGTGGTGCCTGTGTGTGTGTGTGTGTGTGTGTGTGTGTGCGCAGTATCAAGACTCACTGACCGTTTTCTTGAGGACTTTGAGAGCGTAGGGTTTCTGAGTCTGTTTCTCCTCACAGCGATACACAATGGATGTCGCTCCTCTGCAACAAAACACAAAGCACCAGAGCACAGAGTTAGACCTGAACGCCACACGTGTTTTTGTCCTGTGTCAGACAGATGTCAGGAACAAGAAGCTGTGAAAGGTTTGGAAATAACAAACCTGTTTGTGATTAACCGACCAACAGGCTGTCGGCTTTTCTTTATTTGGTTTTATTGTTGATGTAAAACAAGGATTTCATTTTGTTACGGGTTGCTACGACTGTTTTCCCCAAAAAAAGAAAAGAAAAGAAAAGAAAATGATGATGGAGATGAGTTTGCATTTTTTAAGACATAAGCTTATAGCAAATGGCACCATTTTCAATTTACAGTGAGATTTTTTAACTCTTTCCCCCCATTGACGAGATTTTCTGGCCATCTGTGTTTTCACTGTTATAGACAGGGGGCGCTGTTACGCATCTTGGGAAATAGAACAGCACGGCTGTGTCCACAAACAAAAGAAGAAGAAGATCTGCTGGAAACCAGAAGAAGATGTTGCAGTTTACAAACTGAACATGAAAATGCCGGCACCGATAGAAACATTTACGGTTTCTGAAGCCGTGGAGACGTTGATGGACTCAGACTGCGACACTTCCTGTTTTGATCAACATTGTGAATCTGATTGGACGAAGAAACAAACGAGTTTGGTGGGATGAAACGAGATCTCCATGACGGGGACAGTAGTCTGAGTGGGCGGAAGTTCGCTGCATAGATCAGCCTCTCATTGGGCGGAACGAGCCACCCGCTGAAGTCCCGCCCTACCACCTCCGGTTGTGTCGCAGTTTTCAACACGTCCTTTACTAACGTTTGCGGTGTTTGATCTTGCGGGGATGTAGCCATTTTTCTGCCATGGTTCGCGTCCTGTAGGCGATATTTTTGTGGGCGTGTTACACCAAAACCTGTTTCCCCCCGGGAATATTTTTGCAAGCACACCGTTGCTGTGGCACCGCCCAGAACAATTGTGATTGGTTGAAAGAAATACAAGCAGCCGGGGCGTTTTTTCCTCCAATCTTAAAGTGAGAGTCGGCCCAGCCAGACCTTTCTTTTCTTGAGAAAGGTCCGGTGAGCGAGACTACGGGGACAGTGACACACGGACGAGATGACCACAGAGGAGACGGAGACGACTCAACGTGAAAACGTGCTCCTCTGAACCTCAACGACAATATTATTATTATTACTTTCATTTCTACGATTCAAGCTGACGCAAGGAAATGAGAAAAACACAAAACAAAAAATGTAAATGTGAAAGATTTTATATTGAAAATGACTCTTTGCCAGCGATTCATTTTCTCAGCTTTTGTTCAAATTTTTAAAAAAAAGTTGCAATGCAATGAGTTCAACATCTACAGCAGGAAAGAACACATGAAGATGCATCCACAAACATCACCAACAAACACACTGCCGCTACTACTTCCTGTTCTGCAGTCTGGGTCTGAACACAGGACTCGTACCTGTAATGGAGTATTTTCATCATACTTTTACTTTTACTGCAGGAAATGATCTAATTAGTGTCGGCTGCAGACGCCGTCTCCTCCGCTCTCAGTGAAAAGTGGTGTGGACACAAATTCAGACTGAGGAAACACACAAAAATACAACCGTGTGTGTGTGTGTGTGTGTGTGTTTAGAGGGGATCTGTTATTCTGCTGGGACAGATGGAGGAAACAGATCCATCTGAAGAGCAACCACACACACACACACACACACACACACACACACACATGGTCCTGGCTGGTCACCATGGCAACAGGACACCTGGTAACAGAGCCGGTGGCGGCCTGCTCACACGGTCCTGGATTCTCTGCTGACATCATTTTACTGTTTCCACGGAGCTGTTAGTGTTGTTGTTGTTTACTGAGATAACAACAAACAACGTGATATGTAAACACACACACACACACGCACACACACACACACACAATAAACAAACCTGAGGACATAAAGACTGTTGTTGTTTCAGTTCCTGTTCACACTGACCGTTCACTGACGTCCAGCTCACCTGTCCCTCCGTCCCTGCTCAGCACACACAGACACACTGCACTGAAGGTTTCTGTCGTGTCCCTTACGAGCCAAAATCTTGTAGTGTAACCTCCAAAACCTTCATCTGCCAATCTGTTAATCCAAACTTGTCTTTGAGTGGCAGATGTCACAGTTTTGTTTTTGTTGATCAACATTTCAGTATCAAGTGTCCAATTCCAGAGTCTGCATATTCTGATGAATTAAAAGTTCAGTGCTTTTTGAACGGGCGTATGTTGCATTATAATGCTGATACACGATCAATATATCAGTGACAAAGATAATAAGGTTCAGTTTTTGTCGACTGTCACAGAGGAATTATTATTTTTATTTTTTTTTGAACTGGACGACATTAAACTGAGGTTGCTCCATTTACAGACATTAAAGTTCAGTTTAACATCACCACAAACCACCTCAATAATAATCTGGTTAATTCATTTCTCTGTGACAGTCAACACAAACTGACCATTATTATCTCTGTGAATGTAAAATTCACGACTGAGCTCTGTGATTGCATCAGAACGTGCAGCTGAATCAAGGAAGTGGCTGTTTTATTGAAGGAGGAAACAGTTAACAGTGTGTTTCAACTAACAATAATAATAATGATTAGAATTTCACAGAGCAGTTTTTTATATCGCAGCATTTATCAGCTGATGTGTTTCAGGGTTTAATGCTGTACGCAGGCTCCACATCACTGTGAGTATTTCTACCTGTGTGCTGCTGAGTCTGTGGATCATGTTGAAGTTGGATCTAAACAGTTTGGGTAGCTGCTGGTGTCTTAAAGCTCCACTGATTTGGATTTAAAGTGAATATAATCAAACTGTTGTGTTTAGTTCAGTGCTTTAATCAGCTGATGATCAGGATGGTTGTGTTCTGGTTCTGGTTCCCTCAGAATGAGACGTTTATATCTACATAGGGAGCAGGTCCTCGTCTACAGAGATCACAAACTAACTGATGGAGGCAGCAGTAGACCAACAGCACTTGCACAGCTCCTGTCTCGTCTTCCAGCCACTCAAAAAGCTTTTAAGTCCAGTTCAGACCAAAGATTCACGACAAGACAAGTTGAAACAAACACCTACTGTCAACGCTGCATTCTGTAATGTTAGCTACTGGTTCACAGGAAGTGACCACCATGAGACGGCGTATCATCTCTAGTCAACGACTCTCTGTACTTCTGATCTGTAACGTTGACAGGAAGTGACCGCCATGAGACGGCATATCATCTCTAGTCAACGACTCTCTGTACTTCTGATCTGTAACGTCGACAGGAAGTGACCGCCATGAGACGGCGTATCATCTCTAGTCAACGACTCTCTGTGCTTCTGATCTGTAACGTCGACAGGAAGTGACCGCCATGAGACGGCGTATCATCTCTAGTCAACGACTCTCTGTACTTCTGATCTGTAACGTCGACAGGAAGTGACCGCCATGAGACGGCGTATCATCTCTAGTCAACGACTCTCTGTGCTTCTGATCTGTAACGTTGACAGGAAGTGACCGCCATGAGACGGCGTATCATCTCTAGTCAACGACTCTCTGTGCTTCTGATCTGTAACGCTGACAGGAAGTGACCACCATGAGACGGCGTATCATCTCTAGTCAACGACTCTCTGTGCTTCTGATCTGTAACGCTGACAGGAAGTGACCACCATGAGACGGCGTATCATCTCTAGTCAACGACTCTCTGTACTTCTGATCTGTAACGTTGACAGGAAGTGACCGCCATGAGACGGCGTATCATCTCTAGTCAACGACTCTCTGTGCTTCTGATCTGTAACGTTGACAGGAAGTGACCACCATGAGACGGAGTATCATCTCTAGTCAACGACTCTCTGTGCTTCTGATCTGTAACGTTGACAGGAAGTGACCACCATGAGACGGCGTATCATCTCTAGTCAACGACTCTCTGTGCTTTCAGACTTATTTTGTGGCTGAATATAATTTGTAGCTTCTTAAAATCTGAATGAGGACAGTGATAGTGAGATACTGGCTACAGTGATGAAACAAAACCAGCATCAGATGGACTGTATTCATAATCAGTACACCACAATAATATAAATAACCAGCGCCAATTCATCAGTCAGTGACAATGTGTGTGTGTGGGTGTCTGACACCGGCACACTGTGAGGACAGAAACAGAGGGCTCTGTGGGGACGGAGCACCTGCTGCAGCGAGCCAACAGTGGTCATTTTGACTTGACCAGCAGACTTCACTACAAGCTGAGGTCAGTACAGCTTTACCCAGCTGTCCAATCACAGTGGAGGAGGGGCGGGACAAATACCACAAAGACCAACCGTCACATCGCTAAACAACAACAACAATGGAGCAGAAATGAAAACTGAATCCACACAGACTGGCGGGTTCATCCTCACTATGAGCTTCAGCCTTCCTTTATTATTATTATTTTATTTTTTTTTAAGATTATTTTTTGGGGTGTTTTTTGCCTTTAATGAACAGGACAGAGTGAAATGGGGTGAGAGAGGGAGAGAGAGTGGGGGTTGACATGCAGCAAAGGGTTGCAAGCCGGAGTTGAGCCTGCGACTGCTGCAGTGAGGCGTCACCTCCATACATGGAGCGCTGGCACTATCCACTACGCCATCAACGCCCCAGCTTCAGCCTTCCTTTAGAGAGATTTATTTATTCAGGATAGCCTCCTGAGATGAATCATCTCATTTTCGAGGGGGTCCTTCCACAAAATGATACAAATAATACAAAGTCAAAAAATGAAAATACAGCGTAGCATGTCTTTTTCTCTACCTCGTAGCAACCTTGGATGTATGAAGACACCTGGATACAGCGTTGGAGGCAGGACCCTGTTCATTTCTATGAAGGTTGCTCAGTGGCGCATGAAGCCAAAGCGTTCAGCTGCTGTCTATCTATTGCTCAGGTAATCAGCCCTGCTTCCACATCACCAGGCCCATGGGCCCATAGAGCAGGCACACTAGAGACTTCTGCCGGCCGAGCGGTCTTCTTCTGGCTTCTGTTAACTTGAATGGGAACAAAAGAAGTTAATCTTGTGGCTCTTCTAGACTCAAATATTATCGATCCAAATGGATCAAATCCTGATTGTGATAGAAGTCAATTCACCTGGGTTGTAATGCTAACCTTTTAGATGCTAACACGCTAACATCAGCACATAGGCCCGTTTAATAGACCTTTTAAGGCCTGATGTCACGATGACATCATGTTATCACCTGGAGGTAAAGCTCTGGAAATTTCTCTGGAACGGTAACTTTTTAGCACATTAGCTAACGTTAGCTTCCATAGCAAAACAAACAAGTGTGCTCCTCCTTTGTAAGATTGGCTTCCTGTGACATCATCCATCCACTGAGTGAGAGCATACGGGTCGGCCAGTCTGGGGCTGGCGCTCCGACACTCACATCATCTTCCTCCATTGTCCAAAACAAGACAACAGAACTTGTTAGCTAGCGCTAGCTAATGTCTGTGGAGAACCGTTTTGTCTCAAGCTAAGCCCCGCCCACCAAAAACATTCCTGTTTACTGACATTAGAAGCGTCGATATGACGACAGAAACAAAGCATGAGGAGACAAAGACCCTCCGATGTTCTGTCGTGATGTCAGGAGGAGGACACACAACTGTCATCTGAGGAAAACATAAAGACATGATGATTCAGGCAGCTTCTGCTGACTCGTTTCTTCAGGACGGACGTCAGAGATAATGATACCTTCAGAAATGCATTTTTTATTGAGTATGTAATTATGTCGACCTTGTTATGTTTTCTCGAGAACCTTTTGTGGTCTGTTTATTTATTTAAAAAAGTAAATTAAATCTAGAGCTGAAACTAATGATTAACTTCATGTCAATTCATAAATCAATGACTTGTTTTTCCAATAAAATGTCAGACGATGGTGAAAAATGTTGATCAGTGTTCCTACGGCTCCCGACGACGTCCTCAAATATTCAGTTTACTGTCTCAGAGAAGAAACCAGAAAATACTCACATTTAAGAGGCTGGAATCTGATTCTTGTACTAAATCAAAAATTGATTGTCAAATTAGTTAACAGGTAATTTAATCGTTGTCAACTGATCGATTAATCACTTAATTGTTGGAGCTCTAATTTCGTCCTTATGTCAGGACAGACAGCGCCTGCTTCTCTTAGCTGGCAGGGTGAAACCAGTCGGACGCTCCACACTGAAATGAGAGTGCTGTTGTTTGAAGAAATAAGGGCGTGTCCACCACAGAGAGCACCGCGCCCAGCATCTTTTCTAAGAGCACACTGCCTTTTTTGTGCAGCTGCTCCGACTGCTTAAGGTTCAGAATCTCTGAACTCTTCAAAAAGGTGCCGATGACATCATCCCTGCATCTTTAGTGAAGCTTCTGTCACAGCAAAGACAGAGAAGCTCATTTTTGGAAGCTGATCGGCCGGCGGACTCTGGATGTTGCTGGTGAGTGTTGTGCTTCCATCACCATGAGCTAGGGCTGGGCCATAAAATGACTGTACGATATATCAATATATTTTATAAGCAAGATATAAATTTAGACAACGTTTATATCGATACAGGGTCAAGCTGCGTTACATGACGCATCCCAGTGTTCATCTCTCCTCTGTCACACTCCACACAGCTCCGCCCCCTCACTCACTCACAAGTTCTCCATCAGCACTTTTTAGAGCCTGATGCCTGGCTCACAGTGCACAACATTTCTGTCCATTCCAACAGTCACTATGTCACATTAGGTGATTGTGGAGTCATAAAATCGTGCCGTGACATGGCCGACAGACATGACACACTACACGATGGTCCACAACCAATTATCCCTGGTCGTCTTTCACGACGTGTGTGATGTCATCAGGTTATTCTTGTCCTATTTTTATTACTTTTACAATTATCTCAGTCACTGTGTCTGTTCATGTGCCAACTGAACTGTTACTGTAGTAACGTAAAAAAGTGTCACCGGATGGGCGGAGCTACATTTGAAGTACTGTACACAAACATACAAGTCAGTGAATCCTCCACAGGAGTTTGATTCCTTTATATCCTCCATTATGAAGAAAGAACATTCTTTGCTAGCTTGATGCTAATGGCAGTACTCAGCGGGTTGATAAAGTGCCTCTGCTGTTTCCTTTTTACTCTGTGTGCTAACATCCCTACAGGAAATATCTAAAAGGCTGGGCTGTTGTTGTCCTACAGTTTCCATGGCAACAGATCGCTCTGTGTTCCTATTGGTCAAAGTGTCGGCTGTGACGGGAGAAGTCGTGGAAGACAAAAAGAAAATCAAACATGCTAGACTTTCTGTTGGAACGCCATGAGGCGTCAAAGACGTGGCGTCGGTTGTCGTCTACTATGACACACTACACGCGATGAAATGATGGATTATCGTGTACGACACTTGTCATTCACGTTCCATGCCCACACCATAAGTCGCTGGGTCGGGCTGTAATCAGGCCGATATTGTGTAGCGTGAACCTGGCATTAGCCTGACATGCACCTCTCCAGAGATGCAACTCCACGTCACGTGACGCAGACCTCCTGTCTGTCTCTGTAAAGGTATGTACATACATACATACATACATACATATATACATACATATATATATATATATATAAAAGCTCTGCTGGTTTTCTACCCGGAAGTATTTGTAAACAACAACAACGCGCGTCCGGCCGGCCGGATGAGTCATGGCCTTGTAAAAGATTATGTTTGTTTCTTTTAGTTGGCGAGAATGTGTCGCCACAAACGTGACAAACATCCACTAACTTTGACGGCGTTTTCTGCGAGCACGGCTGAGCCATTTTGTACCGCTACACGTGTTTCTAGTGGGACTATGTTTACGAGCACAAGAGTTCAGCGAGCCACCGAAGGACCGCCCTGCAGATTTACTATTGGTTCTGCAACGTAGGGAGTTTTCTTAAACTCTGAAATTGTATCCGCCCATCTAAACACAAAATCAGGGAGAAAGTCATCAGTCTTTAGTTAAGCAAAGCGTCTAAAGACTGACTTGTGAGTCTACACAATGAATGCATTTTTGAGTAATTTCCGAGAAGTTATGATAAAATAAAAAAAAGTATTACAGACTATAGAATAGGACTGACAACCTCTCCAATGTCTCATGTCAATTAATTAACACTGTTTGTCGGCTTTTTATAATGCCTTTGTTTTTGCTGCTGCTGCACTGTCTCCAGTTGAAAGTGGTGATTTGCTAAATACATTCTACAATAATAAATTAGATTAACTTTTGGTCTATAATATTGTTGGCTATATTACGCATTCTAATGAAAAAAACCTTAGGAATAAAAGAAATAAACACCGAAATAATTACTGGAAACTTTTTCTTTAGTGATACTCCTCCTGTCTGACATACTAACACACACACACACACACACACACACACACACGCACACACACGCACACACACAGCTGGCGCGGTCACTGTTGAGATTACATTCGTTTTTTATTATTAACAAAATGGTTTTTCATTGACCGTATGAATGGTTTCGTTTTCAAATAAATATTTGGAAATGAAAATGTATGCTTTGGTGTACTTTTACAGAGTTTTGCAATATGTATACCTGTATGTATCAAAATGTATCATTTTCAGCCGCGGCGGAGGTATAAATGTTCAGATGCATTGTCTCTGTGTGTTTTTACATCTATTGTTGCTTTTAATTTGCAGCTATACTTTTAATGAAGCTGACATGTCATGACAGTCAAGCACCCCCCCCCCCCCCCCCCGATTGCTTCAATGACATCATCAAAGCGAAAAAGCGAGTCTGTTGATTTCTGCCACATTGACGAGCAATTGCAACTGAGCGAAGAAGCGATATCAAAGGGGCGAAAAATAAAAAGTCCGGTGTGAACACACCCTAAGCTGAAACCATTTCCCTCAGTGGAAACAAAGCTTTGATTTACTTTAATTTCACAGATAAGAAACAATAAATTGTGAAGACAATAAAGCCTCCACACACTGTGTGTGATTTATCCTGGCTGAAATATGAGCAGAGGAAATCTCTGCTAGCTGCTAGGCTAATTTATACAATGTAAAATGCCATAGGCTGGTGCTAATAATGTTAGCATGTTGTATTTGTGGGGAAAATGTGTCCAGATAAAGACAAGTGTTTGTCTGTGAATGCTGCGAGTTATAGTGAAGCTGATTTGTGTTTGACACTGTCTCTATTAAGCCATGTTTAATGTGTGTTTAATGTGCGTTTAATATGTGTTTAATGTGTGTTTACTGTGTAAAGCAGTTGTGCTGAACTTTTTACCATTTATAAAACTGTCCCTAGTTCGTATCACCCCCCCCCCCCCGAAGATCCGCATATTTATTTGAACCCAACAGCGACAAAAAAGCCTTTCTCTATATGGCTATTTAGCGTAGCCTTGGTCAGGTTGGACACAGCGGAAGTCAGCAAACCAGAATACGGCACCCGGAGGTGGAAGTAAGTCTGCACGCCCGCAGCGGCCCGCAGCCATTAAACCACAGAAGGAGAAGGAGCCATGTTCACGAGTAGAATTTAAGAAACAGGCTAAATGACATGTAGTAGGGAGTAGTCTCTTGTACAGTAGGTGGTGGAATGCACCTGGAAGTTGTTTGCGATCCGCCAATAAATTGAGAGAAGAAGAAGAAGAAGAGCCGCGTTTACAGAGAGTGTTCTTCGAGTAAGCGGTACGCAACGGGCATTGCTGAACACGTAACAGTTTTATCAGATGTATCTATAAGGACTTGGTTGTACTTTCAATGTCATGGCGGATAAAGAAGGAGCACCATCTAAAAGAAAAATAACAGAAGAACAGAAGAAGGCTAAACGGGACAGTGACAGGGCTCCAGCCCAAACGCATGTAAACCTCAGTCGGGCATTCAGCAAGTGGAGAGAGCTGAGAGATTTGAAAGGTTTTAAAACTGATCCCGAGTTGGCCCTTTTCCTAATCCACAGGTATGTCATTTCTGTTTTTATTTAGAGAATATACCGCAACTTGTTAGACGTCGTTTCACTTCAATATATGACGACATGGACGTTATAAGCAAGCTAAATGTAACGTTAGCTGATGTGAACCGCTTTTGTCTAGTAACGTTACAACAAACGCCACAAAATTATCTGTGACTGTGACCATGAACACAAATATACAGCAGGCAGTTGTCCTCAGTTTATAAGAAATTCAGAGCTACACCAGAACATTTATGATTTTCCTCTCGCTCTCCAAAACAAATGCATGCTGTAATTGCCGGCTGCAGTCGAGATTTTACGAATGAAGCCGAATGCCGGCTGCAGTCGGAATTTTATGACACCAGGCTGTGGGTGTCATACCGCTTTGACCAAGGGGGCGCTATAATCAACGAAAACGTAAAGTTCCGCACAGCTGCTTTAATGTGTTTAATATGTATTAAATATGTATTAAATGTGTTTAATATGTATTTAATGTGTGTTTGATGTGTTTATTTAATGTGTTTAATGTGTGTTTGTGTGTTTAATATGTTTAATGTGTGTTTACTGTGTGTTTAATGTGTGTTTTGAATCAACTAAACTTTACAGCACTTCTGCCACCAACTAGTGTTCTGGAGGTGTAACTGTTGTGCAGCTGTATATTTTCAAACAGGGGAATAAAATCTCTGTCTTTGCATTTTATTTTGATCAGTCTGTTTTTATACAACTGCTTGTGACGTCTACTTTGATGTCGGCTTTCACTTGCAGCTAAAAACATGGAGCCCATTTAGTAGAAAATACATATATGTTGTGTATCACCTGTAAATACCAAGATATGAAATTTTGTCCATATCGCCATGCCCTAGTGTGAGCTCTGTAAGCTAGATGTTATCTGTGTCAACCCGCTGTTAACATCGCATTATGTTAGCGATCAAACTAATGTTAGTGCCAGTATATTGTTGGCATAGAAACAAAACCAATGCAGAGCACATCGTTTTAAAAAAAGCGGTGGGAGTATTTCTTTACGAAGTGCTGGGATGAATCGCTCCCCAGTGCCCGCCCACCACACCCACCTACATAGGTGGGTTCACCCTGTCCTTTCATATGCATCAGTCCTCTCTTCATCCAGAGCAGGCACTCTATCTTGGGCACACATTTTAATTTCTGCAGATATTCTGTATCACAGCAACCAGACGCTCACAATATTCCATCACTCACTGGGCATATTAGTTGGGATATCTAAAAGCACCTGCTGGTGACCTGCTGGTATTAATTTCTACGTAAACAAAGCCTCTGCTGTAAACATTCATTGTATCCTCTTGTCTACGGTTTGTATGATATCTTATGAGTTAGCGCCCCACAGATGACGTTACGTCCTTGATGTAAAGTTACAGAGGTTAGGTTTAGCTGAGTAAAGTTACAGAGGTTAGGTTTAGCTGAGTAAAGTTACAGAGGTTAGGTTTAGCTGAGTAAAGTTACAGAGGTTAGGTTTAGCTGAGTAAAGTTACTGTGGCTAGGTTCAGGAAGAGACACATGACAAACCTCCAACCTTAAAGTTTGCACTGTGGACGGAGACGATGCTGAGAGCTTCACAGAGATGTTTCTGTTCATAAAGCACTTTGTTGAAACTACACTTATCTGCTTAGCTTTGGCGCTGCTCGCTGTGTTTTTGGCGTTCTTATCAAGATTTCTATTTTCTGACTTGTTACAAAATGGAAGTAGAACCTGTGAGAACTTTACAGTCTGATATCTAATAACAGCTAATGTATTTATGATGTAACAGGACAGGACTGAGGGTTATTTCATCCTCCGTACATACGCGACCCTCCCATCACGACCCCTGCTGCTGGTTTGAACTGGCGGTTTGGTGTCCTGGAGGTGTGGTCCACCACAGACCCTCTGCACGACCACTGCTGTGCCCCCTTGGTGTGTTTATTATAGATAATTCAGGACCTGAGGAGGATCACATGGACCCCTCATGTGGGCCCCTTTGGTCCAATGAGGGGTCCATGTGAGCTCATCACCACCCGTGTGTCACTTTACCCCTGTGCCCCCTATTAATGTGGTCCAGACCTGCCCAGCTCGGAGCTCAGGGTGTAGAACTCCTCCACGGCCCCGTCCCGCCTCGACCCGTCCACCCAGAACTCCACCGGCGCCGAACCAGGCCGGGACGTCGGCATGGTGACAGCAGAACTCCCCAAAACCAGGACCAAGAGGGCCAGCACCGAGTCCAAGATCCCTCCAAGACCAGGACCAGGGACGGGTCAGACCGGGTCAGATGTGACCCGATCAGATCCAGGAGCAGAGTAATCCAGATCAGATCTCAGATTTAAATCCAGCTCGGTAAAGCCCAGATTAGAGGAGCAGAGGGGGGATGATTCATGATCCTGATGGGCTCTAATCCAGACCAGCAGGAGGAGGAGGAGGAGGAGGAGGAGGAGGATCCGCCTGCACCCTCAAACTCTCAATCAGGACCGTTTATCAGAGCAAAGATCAAAACTGAAAAACTGTAAGAAGAGAAATTATTTCAGATCCCGAGAGACAAACACGAGTCCTCAGTCCAGACTGGAGCGGGAACCGGGATCCAGACGCACCGGGTCCGGATGTGTCGCAGCTTCCATTGGGCCTAAAACCCTCTCAGATGTCGGATCACTTCAGTCCATCACCCCCCCTCCCGGGTTTTATTCGTAGTTCCGTGTTTTTACCGGCAGAAACGGTCCGTCCGTCCCTCCGGAGCGCTGCAGCCTCCCGGCGGAGATCCAGCCTGGAGAGCCGCGACAACAACACCGGAGCCCGGAGACGTTTTCACCGGGAAACAGACAGCGAAACCCGGACAGGCTCGGTGCGGGATGTCGGTGCTCGGAGCTCGGAGGTTTGATTCCCGGGCAGGGCAGCTCCAGATGTCCGCTGGATCTGCAGAGAGAGAGATGCTGCTGTAATCTCACAGCCCCGCCCCTCTGTCACCGCGCCGACCAATCACAGCCCCGCAGGAGAGCCGAGCCGCGCTCCCATTGGACGGCGGGCCTGTCAGTCAGCGGAGCCTCTGTCAGCAACCTAAATACAGAAATAACCTAAATACATAAATGTACATTAGCGTGACATCTGGAGGCTTTGATCCTGCGGGAATCAAACCCGCAACTCTCACACCGACACACGCGTGTTTCTCCCGTTTTTATTTCTTCTTCATTTTATTCTTCCTGACAAACAGAAGGTCTGTCACATGTTTTAATAGTTTTAGTCACGTTTATTAGTACACACGTCAGAATGTTTAATGTCTCCATATTTACAGTTTTGTCAGTCTATTATTTACCTCCTCTCAGTGTGCTCATCAGATCTTTGTTTAAAGTACAGACCGCAGGACTTTTCAGAAAAGCAACAACTTTTTCTTCTTCTTTTTTACCTTAAAGGCTAACGCTGGTGTTTTAAACCTGGACTCTGTTCATGCTCATGTTTTTGTGTCTGCAGGACTGAAATGGGAACAGTAGATTCTGAGACTGGTCCGGTACAGACAGCAGTGATGTCACCACTCTCCTCAGTGTCCGTCCACTAAAAGTGTTTGTTTTTGTCACTGACAGGCTCAGAGTGGTTTCCTCAGTGTCTGACAACATTATGAAAGGATAAGTCTGTGGATATTCTCATTTATCCAGGTCAAATCCATTCTGGCAACAATACAATCGAAGGCAACTGGACTTTGATTTTGTCTAGAAGACGTTTCGCCTCTTATCCAAGCGGCTTCATCAGTTCTCAACGCCTCACTAGTCTGACAAACAGTGGAGTAAGACTCAGGTTTTTAACCTCTGTGGAGGTGTACACCCACCACCCTCATAAGACAATACTTGGTTAGTGGATTGTCTTATGAGGGTGGTGACAGAGGGATGTCGTATGCTGTAAAGCCCTGTGAGGCAAATTGTGATTTGTGATATTGGCCTTTATAAATAAAATTGATTGATTGATTTGTTAAAGAGTCAGATCCAGAAACAGTCCTGAAATCACCGTCACCAAACCCACCAAACTCCATTTAAATAAACAGTAAATATATCATTGTCAAACACACTTCATTCAGAGTCGACAGAAACAAAATAAGACTCACAAAAACCATCTTGGTTTGTCTCTGTTCCAACAATCACCAGCTCTGGTTTGGTTTAAATTAACCCTTAACTCACCAGTTAGCTGTGACAACATGCTGCCTCTATACACACTAACATGACTGCTGATTTAAATGGAGTCTGGTGGATTTGGTGACGGTGATTTCAGGACTGTTTCTAGATCTCTATTCTTCAGCACAAAGCTCTGTCTCTGTAGGGATCCAGCTGACTGAGAGTTAGCTTCTAGTTCTTGTTAGCTGCTAGGTCCAATTAACTTACGGTCTTTGCACACTGAGTCTGTTTTTTTCAGATGCATTTTTTAATCCATTGTGAAAATTGCCCATGGATTTATCAGGTTTAGTGAATAAATTGTGTTTATGTTTGTAAAATATCTGACTAATATTGGTAAAGTATCCCATAAATATTATTAGAATATCCCAAAATATATCCATTAAATATCCAAAAACATACCTGTAAAATATCCAAAATATGTTACAACAGCAGAAAAAAGATATTAGCTAATAAAATATTCAAAAAACATCAGTAAAATATCTTAAAAAATATTAATAGAACATCTTGAAAACATTAGTGAGCTATCTAAAAAACATACCCATTAACATAAAGTTAATAAAATATTTGAAAAAATGTGAGCCAAATATAAAGAAAAATGTTATTAAAATATCCAAATATGTAAGTAAAGTCCACAGTTAAAAAAAAAAAAAAAAAAAGTAAAATATGTGAAAAACTTTAGTAGAATATTTAGTAGAGTATCCAAAAATATTTAAGTAAAACATCCAAAATATGTTTTTACAACATCTGAAATAATATTGACCGGTAAAATATTGGAAAGATGTGACTAAAATTTCCTTAAAAAATATTATTTGGACATCCTGATAATATTAGTAAAATATCTGACTACATTTTGTAAAATATCTTTTAAAAAAGTCCAAAATATTAGTAAAATACTGGACAAAAGTTAATAATTTATCTGAAAGAATGTAAGCCAAATATCTGAAAGCTGATATTACCCAACAAACATTAGTAAACACAAATACTGTGGGGACTCTGACACTCCTTCATACACCTGACTGAAGTCCATTCACTGCAGTAAAAACACCACAGCGCCCTCGTGTGGACAAAAGCTCTGCTGCCTGTGATAACAACAACTTTAACTTCAGATACTGATATATATATTTACACACACACACACACACACACACACACACACACACACATCTTAAAATAGAGTTAATCTCTAAAAAAATACATATATTTTGTTTTAAATTAAATCTAGATGTGTTCCTGGTGCAGACAACAGTGAACATGTTAGTGTGATGTCAGCATTAACAATGTGTGTGTGTGTGTGTGTGTGTGAGACCATCAGGATGAACAGGTGAGAGTGTAATCATTAGCTCCGAGTGATGTCATCTGTCCAGATGTGAGCGTGCTCAGTGCTCATCAGTTAAAAAGGCAGGTAGACAGCTGCTGCTGCTGCTCAGGATCACAGCTGATGGAGAAATCATCAGGACGCAGAGACGGAGGAAACACCACCACCACGAAGATCAGCAGAGATCTGAAGCTGTCCAGATGATCTCACAGAGTCCAGCTGTGACCTGCAACAGACGGGAGAAACACGCCACGTCGCCACCACCTCTCTATAAAAAATGTATTCATTCAGTTAACAGTGAATGTGAAAGACTTTATTTATCTGTTATTTAATTATTATCTATTTGGCCTACAGTGAGTCAGAGTCAGTCTAAAGATTCCTTATTAGCTGGTGAAACACACACCATGTGTACTTTGTGAGGTGTGAACTTCCTGCATGTTTAAATGAAAAAAGACTTTTTTATGTGTTGACCCTGGGTTTTGTCTCTCAGGTTAAACAGAGGTGGTGCTGACTCTGTGATGGAGGCGTTGTTGCTGTTGGAGGATCGTCTGCAGACTCTGCAGAGGCAGCACATTTCTACAAACAAGAATTTAAATTCAATTTTATTTATAAAGCCCAATATCACAGATCACAGTTTGGCTCAGAGACTTTACAGCAGACCACAGCCCTCTGTCCTTTGGACCCTCACAGCTGATCAGGAAAAACTCCCCAAAAAAACAGGTGAAAAATGTACTATGAGTGACTAAACTATATGAATATTTCAGTCATGACTCGTGAAGAAGGGATTTTATAAAGTGATATTCAGAGAGACGCTGCTAGCCTGAGTGTCAGACTGAAGCTCCCAGAACCTTCAGTCTGACATGGCTTCCATTGAAGGCGATGTACAAGGGGGAGGGAATTTGATTTTTCCCTAACCAATCAGTAGAGATCAACAACTCACCCAGAATCTGACGTCATTAGTATCCATGCCTCGGGGGTGCCGAAAACAAGCGAGCATTGCCCGTTTAAAATGTCTCTGTCGTCGTGCACGCCCAGCTGCATCGCCGTTAAATCCAGTTTAGCAGCTTCCTTAATTTGGTCCTCCATTAACGCGAGTAGTGGCGAAATACCTCAATAGCATCGTTAATGTGGTCTGTAGGATCTGTAGCGGTCGCCATTGTTGCTATCCTCACCAGTTACCCACCGGCGTACAGCTTGACATCAGCGTGGCGCTGATTGGCTAATCGCTAGACCCCCGGCGTTCACTGGTCCAAACGCCGGAGGTCTAGCAATTAGCCAAGATGAGATAAATCGCATATTCATTGAAGTATGCCAGAGCAGAGATGCAAGCGTACTCAGTTGAGTGGGCGGGGTCTATGGGCTGGAACCAGGCTAAGACGCTGCATCTGTTGTTCTTTGGTTGTTTTTAACTTCAAGAAAAAATCTGTTCAAAACAATCTGGAACAAAATATTAAAAAACACATTTTAGCCAGTTTTGCGAGATTTTGGCTCACAGAAGGAAACATGGACCCTTTAACTGTTAGTGAACAGAGTGATGTTTGTTGGTGGGCGGGGCTTAGCTGGAGGCAAAACAGTTCTCCACAGACGTTAGCTAGCGCTAGCTAACAAGTTGTGTTGTCTTGTTTTAGACGATGGAGGAAGATGATGTGAGTGGTGTGTTCAGAAACACTCATTGTGAGTGTGGGAGCGCACTCTGACACAAACTGGAGCGTTGATAAATTGGGAGCGCTGTCTGAATGTAGCGTTGGGTTATCCAGAGCAGCGCACTCTCAGAGTGGCAGAGCGCACTCTGGACACTCTGTCTGTGGAGACGGAGCAGCAGAGCGCACTCTGGACACTCTGTCTGTGGAGACAGAGCAGCAGAGCGCACTCTGGACACTGTCACATGTGAGCATTTTTGATGATGGCCTCCGTCCAGTCCTTTGGTCTTATCACATTTAACCATAGTTGTCTTTGTTTTTGTTGACGGGCAGTGGCGGCTGGTTTTGAGCCATGACTCCTTCTATTCTGGCTCCCAATAACACAACAAGACAAACACATTTTACCACTCCTATGGAGCCTACAGCCCTGTGGGGGAGAGGCAGCTGCACCTCCAGCTGATAACATGATGTCATCATGACGTCACCTAAAAGGCTCGATTAAACAGGCCTGTATAAATAAAGAAAATGTTTTCTTTAATCCAAGATATTGAACGTGTTTCTGTGATGTTTACATGAAAAGTTATTAAGCAGAGGTTTGTGAAATCAGAGGGAAAAAGGCCGTCATGAAGAAAGGATTCAGCATGTTGGTGAACTTTGACCTCTCCAGTATACAGCAGAGGTGAGGTCACATGACTTGGACTTGGTTATACAATCAATTACAAATGAGACCGGCCGAAGGTCACGTGTAACTGGATATCTGCGGATTGATCAGGCTGAGGACAGAGAACAGTTTGCATCATCAATATCAATATTTATCTGTATTTCTTTCAGTCAAATGTGTCTCTTCGCTCTCAGCCTGTCTCCGTGCTGCTGGGACAAGCGATTGTTTTTCCTCTGGAGATCAATAAAGTTTATCTTCTGTGGAAAGGATGCATGCTGACCTGAAGAGTGGCTCCTAAAACTTTACAAAAAATATAAATCATATTTTACAGCACATATCCCTCTGCTGATCAGAGGGGAAGCATTTAATTAGCTGGATTTGCTAATGGAGTTTGGCATGAAGCCAACTGATCCATCATTATTATTTATCATTTATGTGATGGTTTCTTTGCTTTCAGCATTGGTACACTCTGTAGAATCACTCTGCATGCATCTCACAAAGCTGATCCCCTCTAATTATTCTGACCTTTTTAAATATATATAGATTTCTAAAATATATATAATTCTCAGACTGTTTATCGGTAACACATTTAATGCCAACATTTCTGCACCTCCTCATGAAGTATGACAAAACATTACCTTGATAAAAGCTCAACATGTGGTTTACCTGTGCCTGGACAGACACCACACCAAACTCCATTCATAAATCTCACAATTTAAAGATATCTCACATATCAAGAGGAATTCTTACTTTGAAGAATGTGATTTATATGTTTTTCTAAAGCTGAAGGAGTCGCTCTTCAGTTCAGCTCATGTCTGATCTGAAAATGTTTGAAATAATTTTATTATTTTGGACACTAATTATTGGTTTTGCATAGTATTTTCTTCACTTTGTTCACGTTTGGTCATTTTAATCTTCACTGCATTTACTGACAACTACATGTGTCATTTAAACCCTCAGTAACACTGATATCCTGATGGTTTAGCTCCTCCTCATAAACTGTGATGAAAACTAACGTTACCTTCATAACAGCATACGTCCTGTCATTCACCTGTGCCTGGACAGACCCCACACCAAACTCCATCCATAAATATCACAATTTAGTGATTAAAGTCATTTCACTGATGACCTCTTATATCAGTAGATATTCTTACTCCTCCTTTTGGAGTTCTGAACCTCCTCATCTGAACTGAGGCAAAAACTGACTCATTTAAAAACAACCTTCTGTTCACCTGTATGTAAACACACGCTGTACCAAACTCCTCTCATAAATGTAGTGATTTAATGCTTCTTCTCTTCATAACACTTCTACATTGTCTGTAAAATGTCATCTATATATTTTCTTGCATTGAGAGGAGCTGCGCATCAGTTCGGCTCAATCTGGTCTAAAAATTAATTTAAAAAAAGAACCTAATTTTGGATAAAATAAAGTGATTCACATTTCCTTGCTGGTCTGTGTTATTTAAACCCCGGATCTGACCTTGCAGGTGTCTGGCTTGTGATTGGTTGGCAGGAGTTACCTGAGAGTCCTACGAGTCAGACTGAGGGAGAACGTGCTCCACAGGCAGGCCTGACGTCATCGGTAGGTGGATGTGAACTTCCTAGTTTTGGATTTACTTTATGATATCAACAGAGTTCAGCCAACGCGACGTGTACCTGGAAAACCCGGGTCTGCTCTCGGTTCCGGTGAAAAACGCCACACTCTCCCGCCATTGCTTTCTCCTCTCAGTCCGCGCGGACAGTTTCCCGTTGTTAAAATGACTTTTTACAGACTTCTCTCGGCGGCTCTTGTACCGATCTGTTGGCTGTTCGTGTCCGCGGCGGAGGATGTGACTTCAGCGGCCCCCGGCAGCACCGCGGCGATCAAACCCGCCGTGACGAACTCCAGCGGGCTGAACTCCACACACAGCGGCGGCGGCGAGAAGGGTGCCGGAGGGCCGTCTGACGGGTTCGATGTGGACAGCTCGATGATCCAGAGGGCCCTGTACGTCCTCATCGGCATCACCATGATCGGAGTTCTCTACTTCCTGATCCGAGCCGTGAGGTGAGAACAACTGTTTGACTCCGCTCAGAAAAACGAACAATCTACAACTCTGTGAACACCTGAACTAAACACCGTGTTAACTTCGGTCCTGACACTTATCTCCCATAATGTTAAAAACATTATTATTATAGAAAGATTAACTGTATTCTCAGACGGGATGTAAGCCGAACGGAAATGCGTCACTGCCAGCTTCAGAAAATCACATGTATGACAGTTAATACATGATGTGTTAGTGTTGGTAAGAGAAGAAGTATTAAATCACTAGATTTATCAATGGAGTTTGGTACTGCGTCCAAACTGTGTGTGTAAAGGAAGAAGCAGAGCTTAGTGTAATGTCTGTGATATTAAACATGATGGGTTTAAGGCACAGCTCAGATAAAAGATGTTCAAAACTACATAAAGACAGTTGACAAATATTATATTAACCCAAAACTAATAGTTGTTGACGTCACACCAAACCTCATTCATAAACCTATCAATTTAATTCTTCCTCTAGTATCAGCAGGTGTGTATATGCCGTGAAAGATGATTTATGGCCTTTAGTGTCATGTCTGTGGCCACTCTTTAATTCAGCATGTGAACCTCCTCCTAACTCTCACCAAGTTAGTTTCTCAGGCAGTCAATCAAACATGTTGTGTAGTATTTACAGAGTGGTGCCTCTGCATCAGAGCTGGACACAGAGAATAACCATAAATATACTTTCATTACAACATATGGACTGTCATTGAGTCAAACAGCATTCATTAAATGATCAAATCTACACATCATCAAAATACAATAAACTCTTCCCTTTACCTGCAATATCTGTTTATTTTCGTCCAAGCTGTGAACATTACTGAGGCTGTTCTTGGATCAGATGTAAGCTGAGCTGAAGAGTCGCTCCTGCAGCTTTAGAAAATCACGTGCATCACATTTAACAGACGATGTAGAAGTGCTGATAAGAGCAGGAGCATTAAATCAGCAGATTTATCCATGGGGTTTGGTGTGGTGTCTTTGCACATCCAGGTGACTGGCAGGTGGAAGGAACAGAACCACAGGGAGAGATTTGTAGAAAATCTGATTAGTGGTCGTACAGTATGAGGTCTGTACCTCCTTATCTCAACTGTAATGTCACCTCACTGACTGCCTGTCTTACCTGTGGACAGACATCACACCAAAGTCCATTTAAAAAAACAAGTAATTTAATGCTTTCTCTCCCGTTATCGACTGTACACACGTTAAATGTGAGTCATGTGTTTTTCTAACGCTGTCGGATTCGCTCTTTAGTTCTGCATTCATCGCTGCGTTCAGCCCACCAAGCAAATATTTTAATGATGAATTTATCCTTCAAGATTATTTTTATGCAGTCAAGGTTTGACACTTGATCAGTTTAGTTAAATCAGTCTATCTGTTTTCACTAAAAACTAACCATACCTCCATAACGGCCCCTTTAGCCGTCACACCAAACTCCACCCAGGAACCTCACAGTTTAAACTCTGTCTCTCACCAGCAGCCGCACACACTCTGTCAACATGATTCAGGTGGTTTTCTGAAGCAGTTGGAGCCTCTCTTTAGTTGAGCGTGCGTCTGATCCACCAAACACAACGCTGAATCATTTTCCCTCCACCAGCATGAGAGTCTGGTAATGATGATTTCTACCTGGTTGTCAGGCTGAAGCGACCCACCTACAAGAAGAAGTACGGCCTGCTGTCCAACTACGACGACTCCGTGGAGATGGATGCGGTGGAAAGCGATGAGGACGAAACGCTTTACGAAGCTCGCAGCCTCCGCAGGTCAGAGGTCAACACACACAGAATACTGCATGTTAGCACCAACTCACTCAGTCAGAACTCCTCATCCTCCTTTTCTTCATCACCCAGTGAAATGTGAACACACAGAAACATGTTTATATCATTCAGTGTGACGTCTCGTTCTCTCTGACGCCTGTCCAGAATAAACACCTGCCAATCCACTAAGAAACCAGAGGAACCTCCCTGAGGATCCTCATGTCTTGATATTATCTGCAGTGTCACAGACGCCTGTACATCAGTAGGCTCACTGCAGACAGGAGCTGCTCTCACATCGTTCAGCTCACTGTGAATCGAGACTATTTCACCAGATTAAAAACAACAGGGCTCAAAGTTTAACTCACAGCAACATTACACTTCCTGTTTACATTCCCCAAAGCATTATGGGAACTGTAGCTTCAAACGGAGTAGCCGCCAAATAAAAGTAAGACAAAGAATAAAACAAGCGACAGATAACGATCAACTTTAGCTCACAGTTTGGTGGAGCTCCTTCTGAGTCTCTGAAGTCGACCTGACTGAGCTGTCTCTACCCTTCAGCGATATACTGTGATATAAAAACTGACAGCTATCACACCGTGTACATTTACTTATCTACGATAACTGGACGGAGAATCTCTCATTTATTCGGGGTATTTATTCGGGGTATTTATTTGAGGTATTTATTCGAGGTATTTATTTGGGGTATTTATTTGAGGTATTTATTCGAGGTATTTATTCGAGGTATTTATTCGAGGTATTTATTCGAGGTATTTATTTGGGGTATTTATTCGGGGTATTTATTTGAGGTATTTATTCGAGGTATTTATTTGGGGTATTTATTTGAGGTATTTATTTGAGGTATTTATTTGGGGTATTTATTTGAGGTATTTATTCGGGGTATTTATTTGGGGTATTTATTTGAGGTATTTATTTGAGGTATTTATTTGGGGTATTTATTTGAGGTATTTATTTGGGGTATTTATTCGGGGTATTTATTTGAGGTATTTATTTGAGGTATTTATTTGGGGTATTTATTTGAGGTATTTATTTGGGGTATTTATTCGGGGTATTTATTTGAGGTATTTATTTGAGGTATTTATTTGGGGTATTTATTTGAGGTATTTATTCGGGGTATTTATTTGAGGTATTTATTTGGGGTATTTATTTGGGGTATTTATTTGAGGTATTTATTCGGGGTATTTATTTGAGGTATTTATTTGAGGTATTTATTTGGGGTATTTATTTGAGGTATTTATTTGGGGTATTTATTTGAGGTATTTATTCGGGGGAATTTATTTGGGGTATTTATTTGGGGTATTTATTTGAGGTATTTATTCGGGGTATTTATTTGGGGTATTTATTTGAGGTATTTATTCGAGGTATTTATTTGGGGTATTTATTCAAGGTATTTATTTGAGGTATCTATTGGGGGTATTTTTTGAGGTATATCCCCCCCGAAGCTTAAAATGATTTGACACGCTTCCCCCATTTTCACTTCATATATTTGATGAATAAAATTATATCTGTATGATGTTTTCTGTGATGATAAATATCCAGAATAAATCCATGGACATATTATTCATACTGCTATCACGGCTGTTTCCATGGTAACCCCTGATATATGTTTGTATATTACATATTAGATATTATAACAGAACATGGTTTGTAATGTAGATTTTTACAAACACTATGAAGAGACGTCTCATCTGTTCTGTAGATATGAAATGACCGGGTCTGTTCGATCAATAATTTCTGTTTTCCTGGTGTGGACATTAAAGAGTTAAAGCTATGACCCCACATGATAAACATAAACAACAACAGAGGTTCTGAAGCCTGGATCTGACCCAGGGTCAGCCGTGTCCTGAGCTTCAGTAACATGTTGTAACTGAAGTATTGATTGATTGATTGATCAGTTTTATCTGTGTCTCTGTTCAGATGAGTCCCGTCGGAGCTGTCGTGTCGTCACCTGACGGATCGGACGTGATCACATGGTATTGATTATGGATCAGAGAGAGAGACTGCTGGAGGAGGAAAAGATGGACCAAACAGTTATTGAAGATTAACGCCAAAGCTGCTCGACGAACCCGAGCGGGATAATTATTATTTTTTTAAGGTGGTATTGGTTAGTTTGTGTTGATATAATCACCTTCTGTTTATTATTATTTCTAAGAACGTTCTTGTGTCTTGAGTTTTCTGCTCCGACTGTGCTTAAACTACTGCAGACTGACTCCAGACCAGCTGAGACACTTTGAGGTTTCACTTTCACTTTCTGCCATCTGATGGCGGCAGCGTGTTCGAGTTTAAACGCTGTGTTAAAGGACGATTCCGCTCTACTGATGTGACTCTCCACCTGAGACTCAGTGAAATTAGAACGTAGTTCACAATAAACCTGAGTCATCTCAAACACTCTGAGTCTGTGACACAAAGTAAACACTGAAAGCAGCCGTGTGATTGGCTCACTGCAGACGTCCAGGTCGACTTTGTTTACCTGTGTGAGGCTGTGTGGCTGTTTGCAAACGAGTGCCTGAAACTTCCTGATGTGCAGGAATGAAGCTGCACAGTCACAGCTGTGTGACGACTCCTCGCTCTTCACGCTCACTCTGAGATGTCTTTTTTATTTTGGAGTATTTTTTTTAAACTGAATAATCCAACACAGCCGAAACTTTCCTGAGGTGATATCAGATCGCAGTGACAGTTCACACGGTCATACAGCCCCTGGAAAAGTTATCAAACTACAAAATCTGTTTTCCAGGCTTTGAATGAACGACATGTTTAGAAAGTGTTGATCACACATTGATTTGGCTGTTGTTTAAAAAAAGTTCACAAAGAGCCAAAGACATGTCTGACGTTACGTGAAATATCTTCCTTGTGTTTTTAATTAGAAAGAATAGGAACACAGTTTAAGATAACCTTCATTTTATGGAAAACCGTCTCTGAGGACGCCGTAGTAGAAGATAAAGTTTCGTCTTTGGTTAATTCTAATGTGTATATTCAGGCTGTAATGGCTGCTGGACGCTCAGCAGAAGAGTGTGTGTTTGGATTACATGAACTGAATCACTGATGTGCTGAAAGATAATTCATCATCATTGGAACTGTAAAAACTCACATCTGTCAAACATGGATTTGTCTCATTGTCCTTGGTTCAAACTTGAGTAGACGTCCACACAGAATATCATTTAATGTAGAAGCAATATCAGACACCTTTGTAGCTAGCTAGCTAACGCTGTCTGTTCATGAACTCCTGGATCAGAACAGAATATAGAAACTGCTCATTTTAGAAAGGACACCACAAGAAAACATGTTCTTTGTTGAAATTAATAAACAGACACTGGGTCATTGTTTGTCTCTACCTGTCAGCGATCAGCCATAGGTAGCATGCTAGCTACGTTAGCTACATGGCTAATGTTAGCGAGCCTTTCACTTTCTGTGCCTGGATGCAGATGAACCGATCTAAATGCACATTAAGGTTTTCTTGTGGTGTCCTTTCTAAAGTGAGCAGTGGTGACAGTTAATGTACTTTGTTATGATTCAGGAGTTAATAAACAGACAGCGTTAGCTAGCTAGCATGCTAGCACATTGATAAGATGGACGTCCACATTAAATTAAATTATATGTGGACGTCTCCACAACTATTAATTAAGGATAATAAGCCAAATCCATGTTTGACAAATGTGAGTTTTTTTCAATTCTTATGATGATTTATCACCATGTAAATAATAAATAATCCAAACACACTACTGAGCGTCCAGCAGCTATTACAGTCTGAATATCCAGATTATAATTAACTGCAGACAAAACTTTATTTCCACTACACGTAGATCATAAACTCGTGGATCGAAAAATGACTCATTGCAATCGGTTGAGAAATATAAACGTTAGTGATTTTTATGTTTTATTTGGCGCTAATGCCGACACCACTACTGTCACTTTCTGCCGCCAGTTTGGCTCCGCCCACAAAACACGTTTACAAACACAAAAAGAATCTTTCATCAAAAAAACATTTTCAATTGTTTTTGCTGAAAACCGCACGCAGAAAAATAAAACAGGCGGGGCTCCCACAGAGCGCTGCAGGATGTACTTCTCTGTAGGCCGACCCTGAAGTCAGCGTCACCCTGGTTCCCTGGTCAGAAAGCAAACAGGATTTTTTTTGTTTGATTTTGGATTATTACAGAAAATAAACGTTTCTGATCCTTCAGGTTTTGTCCAGTGAGATAATCTTCACTGACAAACACCACTTTATGATTATTGAAGAATAAATTAAATCAACAGAGGTAAAACGCTAACGTAAGGCTGTAAACTAACTACATCACGGTCACATGACTTTAACGTCGCCACCACAGTGAGGCTATAAAGTCGTGTTCAGCGTGACAACGTTCTTTCGTCTCATTTAGACTCTTGTTAGAGACACATAAAAGCTTCAGAGTTCACACTGGGTATTTACTGACGAAGAACAAAATGTGAAAGTCTCTCAGCTTGTTTTTATTTCATACACTGAACCAAAAACACACTGACCTCAAGACCAGGGAACAGGAAGCGCCAACATGCTAACATACTAACTCATTTCTGGGTTTTAAGAATCATACCCGGGGCACTCTCTTCTCTACACCAGTGATTCCTAACTGTTCCACATTTCTCAGTCATCAGTTTAGCCTCCGCACACTTTAAGACATGCTGCATCATACCTGCCTTTGCCTAGTTTGCCGTCTTCAAAATAAAAGCTGTGCCAAAAATTTACTGTACTTCAAAATAAAGTGTTGGGTTTTTTTTGTTTTTTTACAAACTTGACACATTCGCGAGTCACTTGCTGTCCACTCAGAACGAACCCACGACCCACCAGCTGGGAACCACTCAGCTCACGCTCAGCAGCGTCTGAGAAGCACTGCTCACACAGGCAGTGTGGCTGATCTAACCTCTTAATATGGACGCCAAAAAACAAACAAACAACAACACACACGCCTGAGGCAGGCAGTGTGTCACAGGCGTCAGCTACATGTAAATAAACCAGTTTATTTTGTGTTGAACAAACAACAAAGTGTTTGAAATGATCTGAGTCAAAGTTACGTTCATGTAAAACCCATCAGGCTGATATAAAGAGGAGTTTTCCTTTAAGTTGGTCTTAAGTAAAATCCCGATGATGATGATGATGATATGATGTAAGATGTACTGGGGGGGGGCTCTTCATGAGGTGGACGGATGAGCTCACTGACTTTACGATGAATCATTTCCTCAGAACTGGAGTTTCTCAGAAACAACTTTTAGTGACCAATAATGAGAAGATCGTCAGTTTAAAGCCAAATAAATATGAATTCATTGTTTATTTATTATTTGAATCTTTTTTTCTCCACCTGTTGTTTTTCTGCCTGCAGACGACTCATGTGTTTCATATTCAGCTGCTTTTCAGCAACTAAAACTCTCAGGTCACATTTCAGTTTCACATTTCTCATATTTCCAGGAGAATTCTTGGAACTTATGAAATGAACATTTTAACATGTTTCAGAATCTTTGATATTTTCCACTGCTTTAAACTGAAGGTAAATGAAGTGCCCATATTTCTCTCTGCTGCTGTTTCCTGTCAGAAAATGCCAAAGTTTCACTTTTACTAAAAACATTAAAGTGTTTTTAAAATCTCTCCAAGTTTCTCTCTGCGCTGAAATTAAATCTCAAACTGTTTGGTTTGCACTTGAACTGCTCCTTTATTGTTGCTGCATATTTAACATGTGATAATGATCATATACTGAGCAACACTTCACACACAGCACTTTTGTTTTTGCTCTCATTTTTCACAGATTGAAAACTTTTGATGCGCTCAGTAGAATATTTTAAACTGTGACAGTGAGCAGCACCTGACAGGTGTGCCTCAGACTGATACATCCTCTGTTTAACCAGGTGAAAGTCTCACTGAGCGACCTGTTGTTACAACTATAAACACTGACGAGTTGAACAGCTACACGCCACAAAGAGCGAGCACAGCAGCCAGTTAAAATGCAAGAAGAATAAAAATCCCAAACAAGCCAGAATCCATGAACCAGTGGAGTTTCTCAGACGTGGAGGAACTCTTGTACAGAGAGGCATGTTTTACATCTAACTGGGTTCATTTCAACCAAAGCAGAGCTGGTGATTGTTGGGACAGTGGAGAGATGAACCATGTTTGATCACATGACACAGACGGAGCGTGTTGTTAGCATGCTGACTGCAGGAACATCCACCAGAGCTGCTGACTGTCAACTCAGTGTTTATTTCACAACCAGAGGACACTGGAGACGTCTCCAGTGTTTCTGAACATCCAACCAGCAGTACATCAACTGACCTCACAGCTGCACAACACGGCAACTGCTGTCAGGTCGACCCTGGTGAGGATGATGAGCTTCCAGATGAGCTTCACTCAGTCCGTTTCCATGGAAACAGTGAAGTGTTTCTACAGTCCCAGCTGGACGAGGACATCTAACTGGCCTACTGTCCTTGTCCCAGTATACAAGCACGGGAGGGGAATCCATTTATTGAGCCAAGTATGTGCGACTCCTCTACGATAGGTGGAGATATGCCCCCTTTCAGCTTGTTAGTATTGGACCTTTTTCCTGTTGACCTATTACGTCACAGACCAAACAATGGACAAACAAGTTAGCTACGGTTAGCTAGCAGCTAACTGCTACCATGGTGGACAACTTTACAGCTCTGTACATTTGGTCCGTCCAAAAAGTCACGGCTCTGGATGTAGATTTCTCCATGTTGTTACCGGCTTCTTCTTCTCTTACACATTTAATGCTATTGGACTTCCGGGTCAAAGCCCGGGGCGGAAACTGTGGAGCATGCTCAGAGCGCCTCGGCCAGTTTGGCTCTGATTGACTGTATACATGCAGGAGTCACATGTAATATGACTGTATTATAACTGAATGACCTGCAAACCAAAGTTTGACCACGCCTGCTATGAGACAAATGATGTGAGTGTTTGGTGCCTGGAGCAACAGGAGCACGGTGTGTGTGATATGAAACAAACAGAGCAGTGGAGTTTTGAAAAAGCGGCTTTTATTTTGTAGCTGAGAAAAACAGGAAGTTCCTACAGGCACTTGAGGACAGTGAAGTTACAGACGGTTCCTCCGGGACATCCGCACAACCTCCCAATCCTCGAACCTTTACGCACCGCACACTGCTCACCTGCATCACACTGAGACACACACACACACACACACACACACACACACACACAGTTAATACTATGAAATATACACACACACACGACTTGAAGAAAACAGAATAAAATAAAAAAAAATGCAGTGAAATGTTCCTTTACAAACACACCTGATCAAAGGGACCGATCCAGGGGTCGTATTCACAAAGCTTCCTCGTGCTAAGAGTGGCTCGTAGTGATGAAACTCTAAGAAAATTCTAAAAATTGTGACGTTTTCTTAGAATTTCCCCTTAAACTTAAGACGAGGTCCTCGTTAAGATAAAAGTTATTCACAAACCATCTCTGACCTTAAAAGAGCTCCTGAGGAGACAAAGTGTTGGGAGCAGGAGGAGGAGTTTAAGAGTTTCTGAATCAGAGGAGAAAATGGTGGAAACACAAAGAGGTCAGAGAAATATTCTCCAAACACTGGACGACAGAGGAAATGAGACGCTGCAGATCAGATGATGTCATCAGGGATACACACACATTTCCCAGCTGACTCTGTAACGTCAGAAACAAACTGATGACATCATCACTGAGGTATGTGAGGTCAGAGCAGCAGTGATGAGTTGAGTCTGTCTCAACCTTCATCAGCAGTGATCACACTAACACTGACACTGTCACAGTCTGCAGTTCATCTCATGTCCACTGGGTGTCCTCACACCTTACAGGCTCACAGAGGGGCGTGTCTCTGACAACCAATCACATCACACCTAACAACAGGGTCGACCACACCTCCTCACTGAGGTCACAGTTTCTGTCCCTTCATCACTCACACAACTTTCCTGAATCACTGCTGACCTCTGACCTCTGACTGCTGGCTAAAGGGTTTTAGGCTGAGTTAAGGAGCTCTGTGAGACACTTCTCAGGCTCTTTGTGTAAACGGCTCCTGACGTTTTGGAGCGGGGTTGTATGAGATATTTATCCACAGTCGCTGTGTTACCTATTTTCATTTCCTCACTCTCTGACATCAGTAACGCACCTTCAGCTCATCCAAAACTCTGCTGCTAGAATCTTGACAGGGACTAGAAAACATGACGACATCACCCTGGTCTCGGCTTCCCAACACTGGTCACCTGTTGATTTTAGAAGTGATTTTAAATCAGAAGCTGTTTCACTAAAGGCCAATTCATTCACAGTGTAATTTTTGGAATTGCCTGGTATAAGCACACAGGGCAGCTCAGTGGGTTACCAAAAGATATTTGTAAAAATCTGAGGGTCATTTGGCAGAAGGACAGAGGGTGTGCATAAAACACTGAGGGATGGTTGAAAATACCATCAAATACTGGGAAATATAACTCAGTATAAAGTAATCCATAGGTTTTACTTTATCCTTCTAAGTTGTTCAGGACGGGCTGTTGGCTAATTATTAATGTTGGAAATGTCAGACAGAAACTGGAACGTTTCTCGATGCAATCTGGGAATGTGAACTGGGGAAAGTTGTGGATCACACAGGGAAGTGGTCGGTGTGACGGGACCTAAATCACTTTGTGGCGGTCTTTGAAAGGTGCAACATAAATAAGGTTTATCAGTATTTTCATCATTACCTACAGTAGATGTCAGTCGGACAGGGACTGGAGTTCAACACACTGTGGACGGGGTCAGCAACAAAATGTTTCTGAAACTGCATTAACCCTTTAAAACACCAAAGTCACACAGTGACACAGACACACTGACTGATGGAGGTAGCAATCGACCAGCAGCTCCTGTGTTCACTCATGTTAAATCACTGGTTTTCTCACTGGAGTTTGGCTGTGACCTGTTGGAGCCGTCAGTGGCAGACGCCACCAAATCCTCCTGAATCTGACTCACTGGACCTTTAACTCAGCGCTGTTCTCTGACGTCATGTCAGTTTGTGTCTGAGCTAACTGCTGTTTTTATCTCCATCATCCATTTAAGGTTAAAATAATGTCCCTTAACCATGAACAGCTCAAGTGCTGCTTTTCTGACTGGTGTTATTTCTGCAGGTTGTTTCTTTTCATAGTTCATCACTCTCTCCAGCTGTGGCAGAGAAGTGACAGCACAACACACGTTCAACAACTGAACACCGTCTGACAAAAAAGCCAAAGCAGTCTGTGGCTGCTCATAAAACAGGCGTCAGTTAGTTCGTCTCACTCAAACCCTGCTTTATAAACCTCCTCAGACCTGAGCAGTGTTGAACAGACAGGACCTGTGCAGACCTGCTGAGCCCCTCAGGTGAATAATCAGGTGAATAAATGAGAGTTTCTTACAGCAGGAACCCAGCCGAGCTTCTTCTCTGACGATGGCAGCTGTTTGTTCTTTAACTTCTCCAGAACTTCCTGCAGAGCTTCGATCTGAGGAGAGAAGACATGCGTCAACTTCCTGTCCTTCCATCAGATATTTAACATGTCTGCTGCTTAACAGTGAACTTCTCTGAGGGGGGAAAACACATAACACAAACACCACTGTCATCCATGTCTCTAGTCTTCATTACGTGTACAGATCATTAGGAAACACATCAAATATGAATTCAGTAAAAGTATAATCCTCTGCCTGCACAGACTTCATCACAAGTCTGACAGAGGAAGTCCAGGGAGAGGAGACGGAGGCCCGAGATAATGTTAAAGGACTCGACTCATTTAAAGAGTAACTGGTATTTGTCAACCTGGACTTTATGTTCCCATGATTTGTGCCTCAGTGACTGATGGGAACAACAGTATGGAGAGAGAGCATGCCGCAGTGAAACAGGCTGACAGGCCCAGATTGTTATTCTCAGTGTCTGACGGCATTATGAAAGGATCCCTACAGAGACAGAGCTTTGTGCTGAAGATAAAGATCCAGAAACAGTCCTGAAATCACCGTCACCAAATCCACCAGACTCCATTTAAATCAGCAGTCATGTTAGTGTGTATAGAGGCAGCATGTTGTCACATCTAACTGGTTAGTTAAGGGTTAATTTAAACCAAACCAGAGCTGGTGATTGTTGGAACAGTGGAGAGACAAACCAAGATGGTTTTTGTGAGTCTTATTTTGTTTCTGTTGACTCTGAATGAAGAGTGTCTTATGATGATTAAATGACTGTTTATTTAAATGGAGTCTGGTGGGTTTGGTGACAGTGATTTCAGGACTGTTTCTGGTTAAACAAAAAGGATCTGACTCTTTAACAATGAGAATTACCACCCTGTGGTTGTATGACTCAGCCCACCAGTCCAGTGTCTGACAGTTTCCATCCATGTCTGTGAAAACATGGATGCTTCACACACAGAAGATCTACGAGAATGAGACAGATGCAAGGTCACAGTGACCTTTGATCATCAAAAATTAATCACTTCATTGTTGAGTCCAAGTGGACATTTGTGCTACATTTGAAGAAACATGGGACGTATGGCTATGGCTGCCACAGAGGCGTAACAAGGTTTATCTCTGTTGGGATCTTTCCTATGATGTCGTCAGTAGAAATGAAACAATAATAAATTTTCACGTCTTGATTAAATTGACCAAAATAATGACGATTTTACAGTATTATCACTGTAAATTCTTAAAATGTGCTGAAAAAGTCCAAAAAGTAGTTTTATCTTGAGACCATAAATGAGCAGCACATTCTGTTTACACAAACATTAAAATAATGGAGCCAAGTATTAATGTAAACATAATGAAACCAAATCAAATGTGCATCAAGGTGAAAGACCGACAGTCAGTGAACTGCTGCTCGAGTGTCTCTGTCCCTGTAGACAAGGACAGGGACAGAGACACTGCTGCATGTCCAACTCTGTAAACAACACAAGAGCAGAACAAACACTGCTGCGTCTGAGACGGTTGCTGACTTTGGTTATGTGTTTGTTACAGCTGTTGTTATCTAACCTTCGACAGATGTTGAGTCTGTGTTGGGACTCACCAGTTCCTCCTCTTCTTGTGTCTTGATGGCAGTGTCTCCAGGTGATCGCTCCTCTATCAGCTCCTCGCTGCTCCCCAAAACAACCAGCAGCCAGCAGGAGGCGCTGAGGAGCAGCATCCTGCCACTGAGCATGGCGCTGATGGACTCGGACCGTGCGGGACGCTGAGGGACACTGAGAGACGCCTCTGGATGCTGAGTCTCAGTCTGAGGCATGAAGGTTTTATATGAGAGCAGCTCTGACGTCAGTGTGACAATATTTACCTGCTGATAATGAGACGACCTGCAGACTCACCTCTGAGGTCAGCGGGGAGAAGAACCTCCGCTCCGTCAGACAGGAAGTGACAGCAGGAGGGAGGTTTGTGTTTGCATTTTAAAAAGCTGCGATGGATCCTCTGAGATCAGCGACGAGGTTTGTGAGTGACTCATTTCACAACAAACAGCTTAAAGTCCAAATCTATGAGATCCAGAGACGTTTACAGTCCATCTGTAGGTCCGTCACACTGAGGGCGGCTCCACAGCGTGATTTCAGTATTACTGCCATTTTTGATGTTTCTGCAAATTATTTAATTTCTCCTGATTTTATTTCTATGTAAATACGTTTCGTTATTCTGCTGTTGTTGCTTTTAAAATCAGTTTTAAAACAAAGTCTTGCTAACAGGTAAATGCAGAAGACAGCAGGACAATGAGACACCATGGGGGGTGCAGCGTCTTCTCAGTTCAGACGCTTTGGTTGCTGACACAGAGTATTCAACAACATAAAACTGTTCCCCTGAAGTGTGCCAGGCTTTGAAGCCAATTTTCCTAGTGGAAGTTAGAACTTTCAGGCGCGTCACATGATGCTCTGTAACCCAAAAAGACTTCCTCCCATTGACTTACATTGTGACTGCAGTTGAACGACTCGTTTCACTCTCAGGATTTGATCCATTTGAATCGATAACATTTTAAAGTCTATAAGAGTCACAAGATTAAATCATCTTATCCATCCATCCATTTTTGTCCACCAATCCAGGGCTGGGTCTCGGGGGCAGGACGCTGAGCAAAGCTCTCGAGATGTTGCTCTTCACAGCTCCTCCTGGAGGACCCCGAGGCGTTCCCAGACCAGACGGGACGTGCCCAAAACACCAATGGGAGGCGCCCAGGAGGATCCTGATCAGATGTTGAACCACCTCAACATGAAGGAGCAGCGGCTCTACTCCGAGCTCCCTCCAGATGTCTGACTCCTCCCCCTATCTCTAAGGCTGAGCCCAGACACCCTACAGAGGAAACGCCTCATTATCAGCTGATCTGTCGATCAGCCAATGTTAGGGAGGCGTGACGCCACCTGCTGTCCGTCCGCCGCCTCTCCAGGATGCTGCTCCAGGTGTGGGAGAGCATGTATGCCCCCTCGTCCCTCTTCATTGTCCCTGGGCCCCGCTTCCTTATTTCAATGGCCTCCCTGATCTGATACCGGCGCTGGATCAGGGAGGTCACACTGACCTTTGACCTTCGACCACCAAAACATTAAGTCAAAGTGAACGTTTGTGTCAAATTTAAAAAAAATTCCCTCGAGAAGTTCTTGAGATATTGTGTTCATGAGAACAGGACGTAGGGATGTATGTACGGACAACCTGAAAACATATCACCTCTGGCCACAGCGATCATCAGCGCAGAGACAAAAGTCACTAAAGTGAATTTATTTTTCAGCTACTGTCTTCAACTCTGAGGAAGTGACATCAACACCTGACGTTTACTGTCGATGTGTTACATCAATTAAACAGAAACACCTGGATATGACATCACGTTTCCTGGAGTCTGTTTTGTGTTCGAGGGGAATGTTTCTTTAAGACGGCAGCATGAGACTGACAGGAAGTGGCGTGACGCTTCAGGGTCTCTGTGTGTCACTGTTTACGTCAAAGCACATAAGAGGCTCTAATATCATCCTCACAGTTTGACGTCTGACTGAAGAGGTCAACATTTATCAAACACATCCAGATGTTTGACTCAGTGAAGGGTCAGAACAAAGTTCAGTGACATAAAGAAATAATGTGTCTCTAATAAAACTGAAACTATCTGCATGCAGGGAGGAAATACATGAACCCAACCTTTGAATAGTGATCTGAGTTTATAGACGACGACATGAGGAGGAAGATGCAGGTATCATCCTTTTCTGTTTAATAACATTTTTTTCTTCCAAATATCTTTATCCTCCAACAGTCGTCAACGATTTATCGGCCGAACACTGAAACTCTCAACAGAATCAAACAGAAACATCCAAACGTCTCTTCAACTCTCTGAACACAAACGTCTACACGCTGCAGCAGCAGGAAAACATTCAACTAAGAACAATTAAATTACTCTAAAATATACAAAACCGAAACATACACTTTGATTGGAAAAAAAACAAAAAAAAGAAACAATAAGAGGATCGTCCCGGCTGCGTCACGTCCCATAATTCTCTCTGGCTCTGAAGCAGACAAAAAATAAAACATATAAATATGACAGAGGAAGGATTCTCAGTTAATTAAACATGTTCTGTGATAAACAAGTCACGCTGCTTTTTAAAATGTTCATTCATGTTTGTGGTCATCAGTCAAACCTGCCCTCTGTTTTTTAATGATCCTAATATCAATAAATAACTCTGAGATTCTGAGTACATCAGCTGCAGCTGGCAGGATGAGTTTACACCAGGGCTGGGCGATATGGCCCTAAAATCATTTCAGGATATTTCAGTGTATTTTTGTAGAAACTAAAATGATCTCTCATTTCTTTAGTTTGTGAACAACAACAGTAACTCAGATTCAGATTCTGTCACAATATTAAAGGCTCTCTAAGTCTTCCTAAGCTTGAAAAGTTTTTGTCACATACAGCAAACATCTCCTCACGATCCGCTAGCTACATGTCCTCTGAATATGCTGTGAAAAAGTCCAGTCTCTGTAGGCAGCCAGGCTCCGCACATGGCAACAAAAACACGTCGCTTCTGTTTACGTTCAACAATGTTATCAAACACAACGGAGCTAGCTCGCCTTTTAGCCTCATTGTAGCCTGTAGCTCTAACTGCCTCTCTGGGCACTGCGTTCATGCGTGCGCGCTTCCTTTCGCGCTGGCTGGTTGGTGCAGCCTGGACCACAATGTTTTTGTTGCCATGTGCGGCTACAAAGACAGAAGAGCTAATTTTTTGGGAGCAGATCGGCCGACGGACTCTGGATGTAATGTGACCTTGAAGTTAACAGTGTCTGTAATGTAGCATCGTGTTAGCTACCTGGCTAACGTTAGTGTCAGGACATTGTCACAGGAAGAAAAGTCATGCGCAGCACTTGATAAAAAAAAGTGCCACCAGTACTTTTCTTATGAAGTGCTGAGATGCCGTGCTCCCCAGCGTCCTGCCAACAGTCTCCTGCTGGGGAAAAAAAAAAAAACCACTATGTGGACACAGGTCCTTATCTGGACTTTAGTCTCAGCATGAGTCAAATACTGGATCCTACATTTCTCATTAAGCACCTGTGTGTTTCACTATGCCTGTCTGCCTGGTGAACAGACCACACCTCCAGGAAGTGCACCAGGCTTCAAAGCCAGTTTTCATAAAGGCCAAACAGTGGTCCTTCATTTCCCGGGGTCGGTCACATGATGTCCTGCGGCCCAGAACGACTTCCCCACTGACTTACACTGGGAATCAGTGTGTAAACTCAGGTACACACTTCATTCATTCTCTCCTGAGTGTGTACAGGTGTGTGTGCCTAAGTGTGTACAGGTGCGTGTGCCTAACGCCGGATTTCCACTGGATGCGTGTCCGCTGCGGAACGGCAGCGCTGGTTATCCGCTACATGTTCCACTGTCCGTCAATACCCACCGGCTGTGTTTGCTGTGCGGAGCGGTGCAGCTCCGCCGGAAGACATCTCGGTGCACCGCCATGATTAACATCTCCTCGTCCATGGTGTTCACGGGGTGAAATGACGTCTGAAAACCTCTGACCTGTTGACTTCAGGCCTGCCTCCGGCCATTATGTAGTTTTCAAGGTGTAGTGCAGGGAAATATGATCCGCCGTGAACACTGTGTATTTTATTTTGATAATTAATCGGATGTTTTATTTTGTTTCTGTGTATGACTTCCTGCCCCGCACGATCTGCTCTGTGCTGAATTGCTGCGTTGTGCTCCGGCGTCCGGCAAAAATAGAAGTCCTGCGTATCTGTTGCCGAGGGCTCCGGAGTGCCGGAGCTGAGAAGGAGCCGGAGCACAGCACAGCCGCAGCCGGTGGAAACACACACATTGACTAGAATTGAATCCTATCAGCTCCGCTGCCGTGCCAGAGCAGAGACGCAACCAACACGCATCTGGTGGAAATAGGCCGTAAGTGTGTACAAGTGTGTGTGCCTGAGTGTGTACAGGTGTCTAGTTCTTACCTCAGTCCTTGGAGCTCGACTTGAACACCTGCTGAGCCTGAAACACATCAACACACATCAGCTCAGGACGCAGCCTGTTGTTTCAAAAACACACTGTTTCACTGTGAACCACAACTCTGAGTTAAAATCAGCAGGTGGAGAGCTAGCTAACATTAGCTGTTAGCAGTTGTTAACGTTAACAGTTAGACAGTAGTTACCATTAGCTGTTAGCAGCTAGTTAATGTTAGGTGTTAAAAGTTAGTTAACATTAGCAGTTAGAGGGCAGTTAACGTAAGCCATAAAAGGCTAGTTAACATTAGCAGTTAGATGGTAGTTACCATTAGCTGTTAGCAGCTGTTAATGTTAGCTTTTACTGGATATTTAACATTATGTGATAGCAGCTAGTTAACATTAGGTGTTAGAGGGTAGTTAATGTAAGTCATAAAAGGCTAGTTAACCTTAGCAGTTAAAAGCTAGTTACCATTTGCTGTTAGTAGCTGTTAATGTTAGCTGTTAAAAGCCAGTTAACGTTAGCTTTTACCAGCTAGTTAAAGTTAGCCAATAGCAGCTAGTTAACGTTAGCTGTTAGAATCTAATTTACATTAGCAGCTGTTAATATTAGCTGTTGGCAGCTAGTTAACCGTTAAAGGTTAGCAGCTAGTTAAAGTTAGCTGTTAGCAGCTAGTTAGCATTCAAGTTCTACTCAGTAAAAACGAGTATTGGGTGAAGGTAAACTGCAACAGTCTCATGATGTGTTCAGTGTAATCTTGTAAAATTGTCCGAAGGAGAAACTTGTTGATGTTTCCACAACAAAATAAAACAGATATTAGAGAGGAAATTGTGATGTATCATGATGTAGTGAAGACTTCTGTTTTTCTGGCACAACAGGGAGAATAAATAACAACAAAAACAAAATAAACAACAATATGAAACATCCGTATCGGCCAGAATTTCAAAACCAGTGCACCTCTACTTCAGGTTAGCAGCTGTGTGGGCTCCATGCTCGCTCTGACAGTTAATGGATTACCGGTGGCTAACAACTAAGGGGCGGGGCTTAGTGATCTGCTGCTGAGCCAGCTGTCCAATAAAAACATGAAGCATCACTTCACCTTTAGACAACTAAACACCAGGTTCACACTCAGACACCAAAGTTGATCTTCTAACAGTGACTTTATCTCGTCAGAGACGTCAGAGGGGCGGCGGTTTGGCTGCAGCTGCTGACGTGTTCTCAGGTCTGCTGAGTTTGTGTAGTTAGCATGTTATTAATATGATATTAACATGTTACTGACCATGTAGCTGCCGGTGTGGAAGCCACACATGTACCACAGCATCAACATGCTGGAGGAGGCGTCAACGCCAGTAGAGCCGCTTGAATCTCTCCCAGCAAACGTCCAGAGAGGAGGAGGAGGAGGAGGGATGAAGGACACAGGGCCCTGAGGAGGGAGACACAAACTGATCAATGCACAGAAGATTATCAGTAATGACCTGATTAATGAAGTGGAATATATTTATATCACACAGCAGATTAGATTCTGGGTGTGTTAATATGGTGCGTGTTAACTTTTCCTGGTTAAAAGGCTGCGCCACAGTCCAGTGATGTCATTATCTGAACTGACAGACTGTTCATTATATCAGATTCATCATGTCAACATGATTAATGATTATTGATCAGAAATCTCACTGTGTACATTCTGTAAAAGCACCGACAGTAAACCCTACAGGATCATCACAGTATCAATATCAAGGTATGTGTTCAGGAATATGTTGATATTTTTGCTCGTTTTACCCCTGAGCCCGACTGAGGAGGAGGAGGAAACGGAGGGAAGAAACAGAAGCTGTGATTGGCCAGTTTCTCCGCTCCATCTGTCTGCTGGTTTCCTGTCTTCTTCTCTTCGGCTTCTTTCTCCACTTTACTGCTGAGTTTCTCTTTCACCTGCTGACACACAAAATACAGCACAACAGGCGTGAGCGGTGATTTCATTCATTCTGCTGTTCAGTCTGAGCTTGAGAGAGAGAAGGAGAGGCGGCCTGATCTCTTGGTCCGATCATCGGCACTGGGAGAGGAGCAGGGAGATCTGGGCTCCTGTGAGATGGAGGAACTTTACCACAGTTCATTTATGACCAACAGTGTTACGACACAAAGCTGGGACATCGCTGGGGAAGGATAAAAATAATCAGTAGATTAATCTTAGTATAAAATATCACAGCTGCAGACAGTCCGACATCTTTCACAAACGTTTACTTCTAAAGAACAAATCTTGCTGGTGAACAAACTGAACTGTTTCACCTCCTGAAACGACTCGTTCATTTCTCAGTTCAGTTGAGCTCAGTCAGGTGTGAGCGAATGAACAGGGACTCACTGACTCACCCTCTCTGTCTGCCTCCATGTCATGCATGAGCTGCTTCACCCATCGAACCCTCCTAAATCTGACACACTCCACCTTTAAAGAAGAGTATTAATACTACACTGTAAAAATACTCTGTTAAAGCAAAACACTGACATAAACAGTACGTGTACCTCTCCTCCTCTGTCCCCCACATGGTTCTCCTCTCTCCTCTTCTCTCCTCCTCTCTCCCCCTGCTGCCTCTCCTCTCTTCTGCTCCTCTTCCACTCCACGTTACTGCTGGTTACACTGGACTTCCAGTTGCTGCCCTGCAGGATCAACACACACCTCACAGTTTAAATCTGACGTGACACATGTTCCGGTGTTGTTTTTGTATCAGCTCACGGCAGAGTCACACGGAAAATTGATTTTTTTTTAAAAAATGTAATAATGAGAGCTGAATAAATTGTAGATTAAATGATTTCAATCAGGAACCATCAGCTCAAAGAAGAAGTCAACAAGATTATGAATCTGAACATTTGATGTGACAGTGCGACGACACATTTTAGTCAGAACTCAGTGTGTTTTCGCATTTAGTCCTTTTTAAACAAACTGAACTCTTAAAGTGCACCAAAAAGTGGCGCAACAGAAAAAAGACTCAGTTCTAAATATCTTACTATATATTGACCAAAACTCTGTGTGTGTGTGTGTGTGTGTTCCACGTTTCTCTCCTCACTGACTTGGTCAATCCATGTGAAATTTGGCACAGTGGTAGAGGGTCATGGGAGGATGCCAATGAAGCAATATTACATCAATTGGCCCAAGGGGGGCGCTATAGCAACCCATTGAAATGTCAAACTTTGAATGGGCATATCTCATGCTCCGTATGTGGTAGAGACATGAAACTTTGCACAGAGATGCCTCTCCTCATGAGGAACACATTTGCCTCAAGAACCCATAACTTCCGCTTATATAGATTTTCCACCATTTTGAATTTTTTGAAAAACACTTCAAATGGATCTCTTCCTAGGAAGTTTGAGCGATCTGCATGAAACTGGGTGAACATAATCTAGGGAGCAAGATCTAAAGTTCCCTCTTGGCAAAAGTTGGAAAACTTCCTAAAACTGAGCTTCTATAAGGCAATGAATATTGCGGAGGGCGTGGCTCATCACATAAAGGTGTAGAACATCTCAAGGGTTTCACCCATCACCACGCAACTTTGTAGGCATATGACCACACATAATCTGAGGGGACCCCTCCATTATTGAGCCCATCAAACAAAATGGGGGCGCTAGAGAGCTCATTTCTTATCTAGGCCTAACCGCCATATGGATTTTTACTAAACTTGGTAGATATGTAGAACAGGACACCTCAAGGTGACTGGAGAAATTTAACTCTAATTGGCAACTGGGTGGCGCTATAACAACAGAAAAATGCTTCAAAATGGCTAAAATGCGACCGATCGCTGTGGCTCCCCCTGTGGACCAATGTTGGTGTTGTTTCTAATGTTTGGTATGACTAAGTCATGGTATGGTATGCTGTACATAATCACGGAAACTGTCAGTGTGTCATTCTGTCAGTCAGTCATTCTGTCTGTCCCACGTTTTTCTACTCACTGACGTGGTCAATCTATGTGAAACTGCACATAGGCATTGAGGACTGGCATAGGTAGAAGGTGACACAGCTACCAATGGCTATGGACTAGTATTATATACTGACAGTTTTGTTTTTACGTTAACATGTCCCTGCAGTGCGGTTATGAAGCTCTGCACTTTCAGATGAACTTATTGTTCCTGTTTGATGTATTCTATGTTCCACATCTGGAGACGTGCAGTATCTTCTGTGGACCAAAACGTGGTTTCGTCTGTTTTTTCAAGCGTCCCAGGTCAACAGCATGAGATCCAGACGGTTTAATACAACTGCAAAGAGCAGAATGAACCTGGAGCATTTGTGTTCACAGGTCACAGGTTCAGCGAACCGCACCACAGACTTGAAGCAAACCAAACTCAGACTATGTCCCGAGGTGGTCTGAGTTCAGTTCACCCCTCTGAGTCTGTTTAGAGTGCTGAAAAGGACCAAGTGTGAAAACACCATAAAACTACTGAGGTCTGAGTTCAAGTCCAGGTCTGGGTCCTGGTCCGGGTCTTTACCTTAGCTGCGGAGGCTCTGCTGGGTCCATGGAGCTCATCGGGGCTCAGCAGGCTGCTGACGTCCTGTTCCTCCTCGTTGTTGTAGTCATTGAAGCGAACGCAGCAGCGCTGACCTTTGACCCACAGAACGACAGCCGGATAAACCAGACCATCCTCTGAGTACACGGCTCGACAGCGAGAACCAGGTTTCCACTCCTGACACACAGACAGCAGTGGGACACTCAACACAGGATTTACTCACTGTGGCTGATTCATAAGTTCGAAGAAACGATTTTAAATTTACCTTAAAATGAGCCAATTACCAGGAAAAGTTATTAGTACCTTCAGATGACTTCATATTTCAGTTAAAGCACAGATTTGTTTTTGTTATCTGAAGGTTCTGTCGGTGACATTTAGAAAATCTTCATTATCAGTGACGACTCTGTCCCAAATACACACCAGCTGACTTCAGTGACTGACGCAGATAAAGCCCAGTTAGATGTATTTCCACTGTCCGCTGTGCTCTGTTATCATACATCCAGTTTTTTCCTTCGTTTGAGGTTTGACTGTTACTCTTCTTCTGCAGCACCACCTGACTGGAGAAGTAGCGCCACCTACTGCTCTTCTTGATGAATCAGCTCCCAATGTTCATAAATTCCTGTTTTCTTTTGCAGAATTTCTAAAAACTCATTGAAAATGTTACATTTGGATGGAAACCAAATTAATGCAGCATGATCAGGGAAAAACAGGGCGTGTCCTCTGAATGTGTCAATCATGAGTTTACTGCATCCTTTTGAATTATAACGTGTCAGAGAGGCAGGACATGAAGCTCGCCAAGGTCAGTGCAGGCTGAATTAATTAATGGATAAGCAATCGATCTAATATGTAGAGTTTTAATGTTTTGATGTTTTCATGGTAATAAAAACATCGTCTCTTTCACCTTGACTGAAAAATGTATAAATGTAATGTATAAATTAATAGTTTGCTTTCATACTAACTGGCCAATTTCAGATGTTTTAATCCCTGTAAAATAAAATGGACCAAAGAGTAAAGAAGTCCCTGAATATTTTTTATCCTTGATTGAAAAATGAAAACCCTCTTAAAGTTCTAAAGTCATAAATAACTTTCATACCATCTGATGAATTTTAAGTCTTTTTTAAATATTTATATCAAAGTATTTTATTTTAGAAGCACAATTGCCTGATTCAATACTGAATTTAAATACATTCACGTATATTTATTGAGCGATTATAGATATTCACTCTCAACCTGGGAACCTATCTGTGTAAAGTATTCTCAACTCATAACTCTCTTACGAGATTTTTTCCCACCAGAGCTTTTGCCTGTACCCTATGACCTTCTTCTTCTTCTTCTTCAATCACGTGACTTCATGACAAGCTGTGATACTGTCATGAGTTTGAGGCTTATAAAGTGGAAAAACTTAAACAGTAGTAGCTGTGAGTTTATAGGACCATCATGTTATAAAGGTGAACATTCAGTGAAGCCTTTTAGGGTATTTGTTAAATTGTTACCTGAGAGTTTTGTCTCTGTGTTTGCACAACAGCTTCTGGACCTCTGAGCGCGCTCAGATCCATGTCCTGCTGGTTGCCGTAGCCACTGAAACGAACTCTGCAGCGCTCTCCGTCCACAGACACCAGAGTTGCCGGGTACACCCGCCCGTCCTCTAACCACACCGCCTGGCACTTAGCACCCACCACCCACTGGAAGACACAGAGACAACATGTTGTTTACTGCTGAAATCATTGGTCAAACAGCCACACGGTATCTTTAAAATAGTTTAACACTAGCGGCAAGACAAGAACCCTGCAAAACTCTGTTCTTCTTTCCAAAATAGAGTCAGAGTTGTCAAATGAAATGTCCTCGTGTACATTTTAGTCCAGCTTTGCATATTAAAACTGGTTCTAACTGCGACCCATCGTTACCCGTCTGTGCCGTCATTACCTTTGACTCTGCACTGGAGGACTCAGCTACAGGTGGAGAGGCAGTCTCTCCATCATGCTGTCTGTCATTCCCTCCGTCCTGCTGTCTGTCATTCCCTCTGTCCTGCTGTCTGTCATTCCCTCCATCCTGCTGTCTGTCATTCCCTCCATCCTGCTGTCTGTCATTCCCTCCATGCTGCTGTCTGTCATTCCCTCCATCCTGCTGTCCGCCTCTCTGTCCGCCCTGCTGTCTGTCTCTCTGTCCGTCCTGCTGTCTGTCTCTCTGTCCGTCCTGCTGTCTGTCTTCCTGCAGCGGCTTCTCTCCGCTGTCGGTCTCCTCTGAGGCTGCAGATTCTGTCAGTTTAACATCCTGCACACACGGAGAAACACCGACAATCCAGAATCACAAAAATAAAAATATTTCCTCAACGTTCTCAAGTGCAAGGACAAGACCAGCCAGACTTCATTTTAAAAACAGACAACTCTGTGCTTTCATTCTTGTGGTCCTGGGTGTGAATTTGTTAGCACCGTGTCTTAAACATTATTACAGACTATCATTAAGAATCTTCAACTTGTCATGCAGACAGATTTCAAGCTTTATCTCCTGAACCTAAAAAACACGCTGCAGGTGTTACACCCCGGTCTAGGGGGGCAGAAGTGCAACCAAAAACTGAGAAAGGCTGTTCCCTCCCTGGTCCCCAAACCAGAAGTCTCAATGCTGAACTGCAGTTTAAAGAAAAGATATTTATTACTGAAATACAATAAATCAAATTTACAATAAACTGAAGCAAAATAACTCAGAGTGAACAGAGGCCAAAATAAACAAAATAACAAAGAAATCCTCCGAAACAGAATTGAAAGAACTTTATTCATCCCCAAAGGGAACTTCAGCCTCCGGCAGCTCATAAAAGACAAAACACAACAACCACACTTCCCCTCATCAACAACACAGTGATAGACAGACATAAACATCAAATAAAATAAGTTAATAAGTGCATGAATAGAAATTAAATTAAAATAAAACACAGACTACTAATGGAAATAAAGACACAAACACATTTTATTTTAAATACAGACTGTGGAGTGTTGCTAGATTCCCAAACTGACCTGTGTATCAGAATGGTGAGCTCCAAGACCTATCTTTTTAATCTGTCTTTTTAATGTGGAGGAACATCACAGTCTTTATTTTCAAGTTTTGAATGTTGGTTTTTACTGGAGAGGCACAATACCCAATATGCTGATCTATAACAACTCACTGGCCAATAACCGTAAATATATTAATTTTTTCCTGCCTAATTTCAGTGATCATCATCAAGTCTCTTCTGTAGTGACTTAACATCATATTGTACATGTATACTATGATGGTGACATGAAACACTTTACCTTATTCCTGTTTAGTTTTATTCTATTATATTTATTTTCTGTCTTTTTATTGTGTGGAATTTTATTTTTTTTATATTTGGGATAGTTTGTTCTGTTTTGGTTGGTCTGCTTTTTAAATATTTTATTCTCTTACTTTTTTTTTGGTCTTGCAAAACTTATTGTTCAGCTGCTTGTGCTCTCTTTTAAACTGTGTCAGTGTGATTCGTGTGAAGCACTCTGAGCTGCATGTTTGTATGAAAGGTGCTGTATAAATAAAGTTGAGTTGAGCTGAGTTGATGTCAAGAGTGATTATATATAAGAACACAATCTTTACGTTACCAACATTTTGAAAGTAGTCTCAATAACTCAGTGTAAAGCGCTGACATGCAACACTTGTAATTAAGATTACAATTTAAATTATACCAAGCAGTTTTTTACATTGACAGACACATTTAATTTTATCAATACGACTTTAATTTATCTTCTGTCACATATTGCTGATTTTTCACAAGTAGTAAAACTGCAGGAAGCCTCAACAGTTTGGTGTCTGCTCAGACTCGCCTGCAGACTCTTGATATCGCAGCTCTCAGTGTCACCAGACCGTGACTATCTGTAATATCTGAAGCAAAACTATGAAAATATAAAATGTGACACTGACCTGTGAAATGTCCAGAGTGTTTTCCAAAGCTTCTGTGAGGGAAGTTTCGTCTTTACCGGCCGCTGTGACGGACTCCTCCTGCGGAACAAAGATTTTACAGTTAGCAAGAAGCTAAACTTCAGCTAGCGCACGAGCTAAACGAGACAAACAGCCCGTTGAGTCTTTTAACATCCGTGACTGAGTCCGGTTAATTGACTGATAGCCGTTAAACTGGTGGCTAGCTAGATGAAACAAATTAGCCGGTCGGAAATAAGACTGCTAACCGAACAGCTAGCTAACGTTAGCTCACATTAGCTGCTCCGTTAGCGGCGATATTTCCGTTATTTTTAGTGACTGAACATAAATATTAAATTAATAAAAACTGTACCGACTCCGTAGCTCCGCCGAGAAAACTGTTTACCGTCAGTTCAGTCATGGCTGTCGTCACTTAAAGGGAAAATCATTTCACGTAAAAATTAAGATTTAACCGCGACAAACACAACACCTGCGTCAAGTTCACCGGATGTGAGGAGAGAGCATCCGGTTACACATTTCAAAATAAATGCCTTCCGGAAAGACAAGTTTTTCTTTCTTTCTTTCTTTCTTTCTTTCTTTCTTTCTTAATCATTATCATTGATTGTTTAAAATATTACAAAACATTGCACAGAGAAATATTAAATTTGAACACATAAAGAACATCGTAATAACTCACCATATTGATCCATGAAACAACATCACACATGACAAAAAAGAAAACAAACAAACAAACAATATACAAAATACCAAACTGTTGAGAGAAGTACAATTAAACATATCTTATACAACTAATTTAATTTATTACAGAATACTTTTCTGGTAATTTAGGAGGTCTTCATCGCAGTCTTTTTTGTTGTCTTTTGTTGTTTTTGTACGTTTTTAGTAAAATTAGATTATTTAATTTCTTTTTCTTTTAATTTAAATTCTTTATCATATTTCAAATGTGTCAATATATTGTACAGAGAAATACATACTTCCATTGATCGCATTAAAGATATAATCTATATTCATATTCATTCATGAAACAACAATATCAAACGTGACAAAATAAAACAATATAAAGTAAAAACCAATATAGACAACATGGGAAATACACTTAAACATATACTGTACAACTTATTTATTTTGTTATAAAGGACTTTATTATTTGAGAGGTCTTAATAGTTTCCTTGGTCAAAGTTATCTTTTCTCTGGGAAGATAAGTAGAAAAATTAATTGTTAAAAAAGTTTTACAATAACAAATGTAAGGGTTTAAAAAGCAGTGTTTTTTTTAATTTTATATATGAAACAGTTGTATACTGACTTTATGTCATTCACAAAACTTTAACATGTATCTATCGATCTGCTCCCTCGTTCTTCACCCGTCACTAACCCTTACTCTGGTATCTTCATTCATAATCAACATTTTCAGATGTTTCAGGTTCAAATGTGTTTTGTTTTAGTTTGTGGATTCTGAAATTCAACTCCTCTTCAAATGAAGAAGTCTGACATTAAAGCTGCAGCATGACGACACTCCAGAACTGAATTTTATACTTGAACCTTCAATTCTTAAACCACACAGCTCTTAAACTTCATTTTAACCCTTTAAAAAGTCTCTTGAACATCAGTATTACACCTTCAAACCCCTACTAAGGTAAATGTATGCTTCAGAGGACTCGGAAACTTTAAATACCTTAAAACCCTTTAAACATAACTTTAAATCTTTACAGCCTTTGAGGTCCATCACATTTTAATAGTGCACATTAAAGACACCTATTTTATTGTTATACCTTATAAACCTCTTGAATTTAAACTTTATAGCTTCAAAGTCTTTCAGACTTTAACTCACCACCTTATTCCTGACAGACCGTCTTGTTCAGTTGTTCATTGTTATATGTATATTATATATATTTGCCTTTTATTAGCACAGTTAGCTACCTGCAGAGTGCCAGATAAATATCAAGAATATGAAGCAGTCCTGATATAAATATGACACAACCTCAAAGAAAAAGGTTGAATCTGCTCAGAAAATCATAATAAACCGAGGCTGTAGTTTGGGGTGGTGGTGTTCTGATGGTTTGCTACGTGTTTGTATTTATCTATTTGTTTATTTTAATAATAATCTAATTTACAAATTCCTATCTTTTACTCTCACTTTGGGTTTAGATGGATGACAATATTCTAGATCATTTTCAGATCTTTTCATCACACTGGTCACAATACTGCTAACTCAATTCATTTAAAATTAATTAATCTAAAATATTAATTTATTTCTGCACTCTGGCGCCATCCAGCGGCCCATCAGGACTCACACAGTGTCAGCTCAGAGTAAAGTGTCGCTGTTTCTGCTCTGTACCTCCTGCTGCAGGCTGTAAAGGAATATTCCACCTCTTATTCTTTGATGCTCGGACAGTATATTAACATCACATATACTTTACATAATATTCACATAATAGATGTGTCTTTAAATCCTACAGGAAGCTTCTGGCTCCACTTCCTGTGGTCTGATTTATCAACCTGCCAACACTGGAAACGTGTCATCGTGGCGTCAGTCAGGTCGTCATGTCAACATGTCAACATGTCAACAAATGTTTATGTCCCGTTGTTATGTGTCACTGAGCGTGTTTCACCTCTGAGGATGAAAAAAGTTTAATTTTAGACCTCCTGTTCAGTGAGGACTGATGAGAAATATTCAGATGTTCTTCTGACTGAAAGCTTAAAAGTTATTTATTTCTTAAAGCTCCAGTGTGTCAGATTCAGTAGCGTCTGTCAGTGAGGATTACAGATTACAGATTACAACCATCTGAAACTTCTCCTGGTCAGAATTCCTTCAGTGTTGATTGTTGAGGAGCTGAATTATCCTCAGAGTCTCTTCCTCTCAGAAACACACAGCATCTGATTGACACCAGGAAACACTCTGAAGGAACAGGTTCAGGTTATAAATCTGTGTTTGTCTGTGAGCCCAGCACCTGCTAATCTGTGCTCACCTTTTTTCTCTGATAAGTTAAGACTGCTTGGCCAGTTGCACAAAACACCTTAAATTCAGATTTCCATTAAAATCCTTGTTCAGGTTTCCTCAAAATAAAATTGGTTGCACAAAACACCCTTAAGTCTTCTCCTAAAATGCTCACTCAAGTATTAATGGTTTTCTCCTTGTCTTGGTCTGATAATTAAGGAATCCCTCAACTGCTGCACAAAAGCCCTTAGTAACCAAAGCAAGGTTAAAAAACCCTTAAGGTCCCTCTGACTGATATGGTTTTCTTGTCTACTTTTCTTCTGACAGTTTTTCACCATCTAACTATAAACCAAGATAACAAGCGTCACAGCATGAGCAAACAAACAATCTCCATGGAAACTGTTACCGGTGTAAAACTCTTTTAACGCAAGAAATGAGTTAATGTTTTTCCTTAACTATAGAAACATTTTAGGGGTGTAAGGCCCTAAGCTAAGGAGAAATTCAGCCTTAAGTGTCATGCTTAAGGAGAAAACTTGCAAAACTTTTTTGTGCGGCTGGTCCCAGATGTTCAGAAGGTTGTTTTTTTTTTTTTTTACCAGGAGCTGAATTATCCACAGACGTCTCTTCCTCTCTGACACAAACAGACCAGCTGACTGACACCAGGAAACTCTGACTAAAACAGTTTCATGTTGAAAACCAGTGTTTTTGTGACGCTGCTCTTCACAGAGGGGCGACTGAGCTGCAGATTTTACAGCCACAGAAAGTTAAATTCTCTCTGCAGACATTTCCTGAGTTTAATAAAAGCTGACAGCTGTTAAGTGTGATGATGTGAACCAACACCGACACATCTGTCTCGGCGTGTTCGTTTGTTTAAGATGAAAATCAGAAAAAGAACATAAAATAAATGAGTTTAACTGAATCTGATCTGAAATCTGACGTGAATGTGACACAAGCAGCAGCTGGCTTTGAGTCTTTCCTGAGTGAAACTCTGCAGGAAGTCCAGTGAAGAAACTTAACTTAATAAAGAGTTAATAAACTAATCAGGAGGAAGCTGCTCACCATGTGAAGCTGATGTGAACATTCAGCGGTAACTGTGTATTCTGAGAAACGACTCAACAACGAGCTCCAGACTCAGGAGGAGAGATGAGTGATTGAAGGACGTGTGAGAAGGAAATGAAGCTGCAGGAACAACTGCAGACTGAAGAGGAGGAGTGTTGACCAGCAGGAGGGCTCACACACACACACACACACACACTAGAACATCAGATGTGTGTATTGTATAATTAAGGGTTAATTAATCTGTTTGTGGATTCTGAAGTTAAGATAAACTTTACTGATCCACAGAGGGGAAATTCAAGTATCACAGCAGCACAAGACAAAAAGACATTAAATAGAATAAGATAATAATGATCGATATATATATAAAAGATAAAATGAAAATAAATAACTACATCAAGATGAATAAAGTGACTAAAAACAAAGTGTGGAATAAAATAAAGTGTCAAGTGTCATGTTGATCAGATGCAAAATAAGTCCGTTCAGAGCAGGATGTAGTTCACGTCAGTCAGAAACTTCTTCACCTTAAACCTGCAGAGAATCCATAAACCCCTTAAACGTCCCTTAACCTTCAGTTTTATAGGCTATCTGAAGAGACACTTAATGTGTTAAAGGAAAGTCTAAGGGCCTTGCGGGGAATAAAATTCCAGTTCAAGTTTTTTTGTTTTTTTTTTGTTTACATTTAGATTTAAGGTGTTTTATAATATGAAATTAAAGTTAAGGGATCTTAAAGGTTTTCAAGATTTAAAGTGAGACTTTAAGGGTTTTAAAGTATACATTAGTTTAAGTTTAGGAGTTTATTTCAAGTATAAAATGAACTCTGGGTGTTTAAGGGTTCATTTTTGAGAGAGTTTTTAAGTGTTAGTTGAGTGTCTGGTGAATTTTCCATCTGTGGGTTTAATGTCAGTGACATCTTCATTTCTAATTTGACTCAGTCAGTGAATCAGTCACATGACCAGAGGCCATTTAAGGGTCTTTTACATTAAGGTCACATAATTAACCCTTTAAATCCGCACTAAGATGTTAAAGATCCTTAAATGACTCTGTGAATAACCTCATCAAACTAAGACACATAAAGGTTCGTCAGAGAAATGAACATTTAAGGGGAAAATGAAGGTGTTGTTCCAGTGGTTGATTATTGATGAGGTATCAGTAGTTAATCAGGATCAAACTGCAGACTGATGAGGCTCGTTAGCAGCCAATCACAGCGCTCAGTAATGAAAACACTCATCACATGACCTCGCGCAGCTCTGATGAAGTCAGCCAGTCGACCTCGACCTTCATCCTGCTGAGCTCTGAATGTGAACCTATTGATCACATAATAAAGTGTTGATGCGTCACTGATCAGCTGATCACTTATGAATGTAACAGTATCACCAGAGGAAGTTTCTGGATCATCACAGGTCAACGCACAGGAAATAATCAGCTGATAGAAACTGGTAAAAGCAAAATCTGCAGAATAAAAGCTTTGAAATGACCCAGAATCAGTTAAGTGTAAAATAATGACAAAGAGAAGCATAAGGTCGTTACGACGGGCCCAGTGCACGCTGCCGTGCACGTATCGCCTCGTCACATGACCAGAGACACTGGATAACATGGACATACATGTTGCTCAGCGATCATCACTGCTTATCTGTGTTTGACAAAAAAGACCAAAGAAAATATGAAATGACTGATTATTATCCGTTACAGAATGATCCCATCCTTCTGCTGAAGATGTTCTGTTTCACAACAAAAGAAAAAATAAACATGACAGACGGTTTTGACTTGTTTAAAGTTGAACACAACAAATGTTTAGAATTTAATGAGAGGTCTTATTTTCACTCATAAGGGCCTGTTCTCCACGCGACACATTGTTGGAAGGCCCACTCTCTCAATGGGCCCCCCGCCCTCAGGGGCCCCAGTGCACTGAGTCTGTATCTACGCCCCTGAAAAGAGTTTAAATATTTTAATGTAATCAAGTTTAAAGCTTTAAAGCCATTAAATAAAAGTGTGCAAGGTTTTCAGGTGTAAAAATAATAATAATTAAACTTAAATTTAAGGGGCTTTAAGGTGTCAAATAAAGTTTTAATGTATTTCAATGTAAAAAGTTTAAGATTTTTTTTGAAAGAGGAATGATCTGTTTAAAAGTAAAGTTTCAAAAGAGTTCAAGTGATTAAATTAAATTAAATTAAATTAAATTAAATGAACCTTTGGAAATGAGAGTTTCAGGAGATACATGTTTAAGGTCTCGTGTCTTTAAGGATTCAGTTGTGGTGTGAAACTCGTCATTAGTCATTAGTGTCTTTAACAAAGTGTTGATGGGTCGATTGATAAGTGATCAGCGGATCATCAGTCATTGATTTTACTGATGTAAACAAAATAAAGTTCAATGAGCTGATTGACAGATGATAATCAGACAGAAAATATTCAGCTGGTGAAATTAGCTCTGATAAAAACTAAAATATCAAAACAGGATTTTTTTTAAATAATCGTGTCGGCCCTTAAATGTTAAAGGTGATGAGTTCAGGGCCTGATAGTTCAAATGACTAAGGGTAAAAGTTAAAACTAAAGAACTTTAATTTAAAGTTTAAGAGGATTTAAAGGTTTGAATTTAATTTAAATGGACTTTTAAGAAAAACTTTGTCAAATATTTTTTAAGTGTAAAATTGAATTTAAGAGTGTTTTAAGATATAAAATTAAGATTTAAGGGAACCTGCATGTACAAAAAATAAAGTTGAAGAGACTTTTAAGCTTTAATCATAAAGTCCTTTAAACTTTAATCTTATGCCTTGAAAAACTCCTTAAAGTTGAGCCTCAAGAGTCTCTTAAAGTAAAGACAAGTGCTCTGCAGAGACACTTCAGGCTTCTTTATAATTTTGATATTAAACAGTGTGAACCTCTGAATAAATCATTAAACTAACTGACACCGTCCTGAAATGTTCAGATTAAAAACTAAGTGCTTTCTTAAGGTGGTTTTTGAGAGGATTTACTTTTAAGTGCAGCTGTTTGAGGTAAAACAGGTGAAAACATGACATTAAACTTTAATAAGAAAATTAATCTCTAAGTGTTCCAACAGTGAAGCAGATGAGACCAGCAGGTGGCAGCACAGGATCAGAGGAAAATATTTATCTTGACTGAACTCAGCTTCCTCCTTCTGTTTCTTATTTGGACTTAAACTTGATTTGATTTTTCATGGCGTCATTATAAATAAGTCTAAAATAAACTGATTGAAGCCAAAGTTCACTTCATGGTTTGAGAGATAATAAACCAGGCAGAAGAATAATCCTGGGAAGTCTTCGAAGAGCCCCTTAAAGTCTCCAAGAAAAACACTAAAAATCCCTTAAACTCTTCTCAGAAAACTCATCATATAAAACACTTAAAGACAAAAACCTCTTAAACCTGAAGCCTGTTTCCTTCATTTACACCTTAAAACGTCTATTTTATACCTTAAATGTCCCTTTAACTTTACCAATGTTTTAATATCAAGGACGGAAGAAGAACCTTAAACTTTATTTTATGCATTAGAAAAACAAAACTTTGATTTAGGCTCTTGCAGTTTTCATATTAAGATAAGGGTAAAGTATGTATGTACTTCCTAACTTTAAGGGATTGAATAAGCAGTGACCTCTTGCAAAGATGATGACAATATGAGTCATATTCTTTAAACGTGCCTCTTATTTACTTATCTTTGTTTAACCAGGAACTCTCACTGAGACTGCAGTTCACTTTAAGAGAGACCTGTCCAATCAGAACACGTTAAAATGCAGCAAATAAAACATACAACACAAAAATCCTCAATGACACAACAACACAGAGGCCTCTCTGTCTCTGTCGCCACGGTCTCAGTGATGCTCTTAAAGTCATCAGTGGATATAAGTGTTTCTGCTTTCAGGTCTTTTTGCAGATTGATCCAGGTCCAGGTTTCTCTTATCGTCCTTAAACACACAAATCTGAAACTAAACTGTGTCATCTGCACGTTTGTCTCTGGATTATCTGATTATTATGTTTGTGTTTGATGTGTGGAAACTGCTCAGAGTCCCCTCAGAGGGTCCATCAGTCCCCTCAGAGGGTCCATCAGTCTCCTCAGAGGGTCCATCAGTCTCCTCAGAGGGTCCATCAGTCTCCTGTGGAGCTCAGAAACTGAAACTGTCTTTAAAAACCTGCAGAACTCCTTCATGTGTTAGTGACGCACTCAAAAGCCCCTTAATGGACCCTGAAACCTCCCCAAAGACCCTCAGGTCCCTCATAACAACAGCCCCCCTCAGGACTCCCCCTCTGCATGTGCCCCAGTTCGGGGAACCGGTTTCACTGTGTCCCGGCGTGTTCCAACATGTCCTGCTGGTTTCACTGCTGCAGTGACACCGCGCGGCCGCTGGGGGCGCCACAGACCTGCTCTCAGTCTGCAGACAGTCCTGCGGGGGGGGGGGGGGGGTGAAACATGCGTCCTGCTGCAGACAGACTGAGTGCATTTAATAAAAGTATAAATCTATGAACGTGACGTTGAGGATTGTTTTGTTACCGGTAAACAGCTCCGGGCCTGACCCGGGATATCTTTATCCCGGGTCGGCCCGGAGCTGGCTGCAGCAGAGCCTCAGAGCTTCACAGAAATCAAACTTGATGTGTGAAACAAAAGAGAAACCAAAGTGTCTCGTGAATGTCGCCTCGTGCTTTTTCTTTTATTTTTAACCGAGCTGGTGCTCAACCTGCTGCCTCCCTTACACAATGCAGCGCGCGCTCTGCTGCAGGGCTCGTGCTCTGACACGGGGCCGGTCACCTGCTGCAGCTTCTGCATCACCCGCACCGCATTTAGTAAAAGGTGAATGTTTGCTGTGCGGGTCTGTGAGCGGGTCTGTGAGCGGGTGCAGGGCCGGGTGGAGCTGCCCTCCGCCCGGCTGTGCCTCGGGAGGATTCCGGAGCTCTCCCCGTGCAGCAGGAGCAGATCCTGGGAAGGAGAGTGTGGAAATTCCTCCACATAGGAAGAAGCCTCCCAGTAAACAAACTGAGAGAGAGGAGAAAGAGGAGGAGGAGGAGGAGGGGGAGCGGGGGATTCTCCGAAACCACCCACGTGGGATCTCCGGCGTCTGCTGCGCGCTCAGCCAATGGGCGCAGAGTCCGGGGGATCTATTGACAGCAGCGGACCAATCAGGTGAGGAGCCGCCGGGCGGGGTGACGCCCACCGCAGAGAGCGCGTATAAAGAGGGAGAGTTTCTGCTTTCGGAGTCAGAGCGCTTCTTCCTCACTCACACGGACCCTCAGCTGAGCCTTACCGGACCGGATCTTTGTACCGAGCTGGATTACCGCTTCTTGTCGTTTGGACTTATCCCGGGACTCAGCAGCCTCTCCGCGCGCTGTGGATATTTCTCATTATCCTGGAGTTTGTGGATTATTTTACTGACTTCAACATGACTCTGGAGGAGGTCGTCGGCTCCAACAGCACCGAGAAAAAGTAAGTTACTGATGCTTGTTAGCGACGCGTCATGACGCAGCGACACGCGGCAGCGCGCAGTCACATTCAGACCAGATCATATTAAACATGATGTCCTCTGAGTGTGTCCACATGCTGTGTGCAGCGTGTCGAGCTCACTCTGCGGGTTTCGGTCACGTCTCTAACTGTGTGTGTGTGTGTGTGTGTGTGTGTGTGTGCAGGATGGAGACGGTGAGTCAGGCTCTGGAGGAGCTGCTGGTCGCGGCTCAGAAGCAGGACTGTCTCACGGTGGGAGTCTACGAGTCCGCCAAACTCATGAATGTGTAAGTTTGATTTTCCGCAGCTCATCACAGATACTGACAGTCATACATGATGTGACGTGTTGACGTTAACCGGGTCTCCCCCCCCCCCCGCAGAGACCCGGACAGTGTGGTCCTGTGCGTCCTCGCAACTGATGAGGAGGATGAAGATGACATCGCGCTGCAGATCCACTTCACGCTGCTGCAGGCTTTCTGCTGCGACAACGACATCAACATCCTGCGGGTGTCCGGCATGAGGCGGCTGGCTCAGCTGCTGGAGGAGGACACCGAGGACAGCAACGGCAACGAGCCCCGGGACCTGCACTGCATCCTGGTCACTGTAAGTCCGCCTCCCTCCTGCCCCGCGCTGCTCATGATCCACACCTGCATAATGAACATAAACACAGATTATTATGTAATGATGTTTGTGTAACCGGAAGTCTAACGGTGTGTGTGTGTGTGTGTCCGCTGTGTTGCAGAACCCCCCGGTGCAGCCGCTGCAGTCCCCGGCCCTGCAGAACATCAGCAGCTTCTGTGAGGAGAGCCGCTGCAGGAACCAGTGGGTCCCCTGTCTGGAGATGCAGGACCGCTGAACCGAACCGGGCCGAACCGAACCGAGTCAGACCGCTGTGGAGCGGTGAGAAAGAGTCCAAACAGCCGACCTTGTGCTGAAGAGGAATAACGGCGTTTGAGTGACAGAGGGGCCGAACCGGACCGGACCGACCCGGGGCTTTACTGCTGCCTCTGGGACGCCTGAGATGTCGGTACCGGGACCGGGCCTCCCGTCAGAGGATGGGGGGGGGCTGTGCAGGTGGACTCAGGTCCTGGACCTGCAGAGAGGGGGGAGAGTCACGTGACTGCTGGATGTCACATGACTGAACCATGAATGGATGAACTGAGGATGAACTGAGGAGCTCGTGCACGTGGAGCTCCGAGCTGCAGGTGTTCTGCTCACCTGTCCGCGCACACATGAACTGAGGACATGTGACTTCATGTTTTATTATATTTCCTGTTATTAATGACGCAGTCGGAGTCACACTGACGTCAGAGCTGCTTATTTAAAGGAACAGAGTCTAATATATGAGTGAATCCACCTGTTTATTGAACCTGATGAATAAATTATTGTTGAAGGAGAAATGATTGATTTCTGAGTGGTTCATCCAGGAGGAGTGTGTGTGTGTGTGTGTGTGTGTGAGTGTGTGTGTGTGTGTGAGTGTGTGAGTCATCCTCACAGCGATGACTACAACTGAGTCACCACATTTCAAAAGACCTAAGATGAAAACATTCAGCAGTGTAGGAGTGTTGCTGCAGAAAATATGCTCACTGATGTTAAAATGTACTTTAATGCAACATCTAAGAAAACTGGGGGACATGCACTATATGGCCAAAAGTATGTGGACAGCCTCCACATGCTGGATACTCTAAATATATCCATCAAATCAAACAGTCTGAGGTTGAAGATAACCTTAATGTGATACATGAGGCTTTATTTTAGGGGGTCGATGTTAGTGTTCGACTCACTGCTTCATGGTGGCACAAGCCTCGTTTCCACAGAGCAGTCCGGTTCAGTTCAGTACACTTTTTATCCCATTTCCACAGTGAAAGTTGTGGATGGTACCAACAGAAGCGTTCCTTAGCGTCCCCATGTTTGGTCCCCCCTCTGTTGGGGTACCTAGCACACAGATCTGGTACTAAAAGGTGGAGCTAGAAACCCTGCAGTCTGATTGGTCAGTAGAGGACGCTCACTCTGGTTTTATGTAACCTCTGTTCATACATCAGTAAACTACAACTATAAAATGAAAGAGAAAAAATAACTTCATTCACTGGGCCGACTGCCGGCAACTTTTAAGGTGGAACGTTAACTCGGCTACACACCAGCACACTACGATGTTACTAAATAACTCAGCTGACTTTTGATGTCACATAGTAAAATGAAGAGCAGGGTCTGGAGTTTCACTATTTACACTGAGGTAGTTACCAGTGGCGTCACAAACAGCAAACGGTTTCTGACGCCCAGATCCACTGACTAAGTACGGAATGAAAACAGGCTGAAATATGGCATGTTTGATTCCATACTTTCTTCTCGCTGTGGCAAGTTGTATATAAAAAAAACATCAGAATGAATTTGGTTGAAAGTATGTGGACACCTCTTTCTGTTTTGTTCTGGGTCTGTCTTTCTTGTTTGATCCTTAAAGTTCCAATCAAGGAAAGTCTTATTTTTGTAGCATATGATTGTTTTTTAGAGGTTCTCACACTTGGCGTACCACAGGGCTCTGTCCTCGGTCCTTTACCATTTTCTCTCTACCTGCTGCTCTATGTTAAATATTTCAAATCAGTTCACATCTTCATGCAGCTGATTCTCTTTAGCTTTAAATCATTTCATGCAATTGTGCAGAGCAGAAATTGAGAGACCTGTTCTATATGAAAGGAGTCCTGAGATAGCCAAATAAATAAAACCTGAATTGACTTGAAATCTTGTGAGCTCAGTGAAACTCACCGTTTGTAGCGACTTCTGTCAATGAAAAAGGCGGTTAACAGGCTGAGCAGGCTCGTAACATGCTGAAGTCCAGAGATGCGTTTTATGGTATTTATTAACCAAAAATGTACAACTGTGATAATTAAGGCAAAACAAGATGAAATGAAATATTATGTTATGTGATATTACCGTCAACAGAAAATATCAGTGCCAATAATTCAGCCTCTTTGTCACAGAGCCGCCACACCAGTGAACGAATAGGTAACATAATGTGAAACCACACCGCTGTGCCAATTACAACTACCAGAAGTGAAAGTGACAATAATAATAACAACAGAGGTCAAACACACGTTCTGGCTCCTACACGACTCCTCAGATAATCAAATTTTTCCTTTCTTGTTTCCTGAACTTGTGTAAAATTTCACCTTTAAAATGCTTAAAACTTGCAGGAGCAGTTTTTATAATGTCCTGAAGAGATGACTGGAAACTGAAATGATTTTTAAATGTTGCAGATAAACAAAGAAAACTCGTCAAACTC